>NC_091777.1:42457500-42555000 GCF_029378745.1 Bos indicus
CACACACACACACACATATAAACATATGACAATCACTCAGTGAGATGTAAGTAAACCGCACCGAAGACATGATAATGGCTGAAGGACCAATAAGAGCCGACAGGTTGACAGAGCCAACCTGGTCTTTTAACCTGAGCTTCTCACCTGAGTCACAGTCCCCGCAGGGGGATGCAGCCAGTACCAAGGAAACCAGTGGGCTCACCCACCAGGCACTCAAAGCCCCTCAAAGCACCACCCGGTAAAAAAAAAAGTTTCTACTGGAAGAACTTTGAAGAGGGAAAAAACAGCCACCATGACAACAACAAAACGCTTTTGCTCATCCTCCAAAACAACCATCTCTGAAACAATGGGCTGACTGAGACTGCAGCTTCATCTCCTGAATGATGTAGACTCTTCAGCTGTGACCCCTGCAGAGAGAAGTGATGAGTCCTTGGGTTCCTAATTCTTTGCTAAATAATCAGTTGATAGCATGATCTCCCTAAACAGAAACCTAAGAGACAGTGTGGCTGGGAAACCATAGCTTAGAGCTGGAAATGATCTTAAGGATCAGCCAGACCACACCCGGAAGCATTTTCTCTCCTAGGATTCGCTACATATGAAAATTCATGCAATACATATGTAGGTACTTAAATATAATAAAACAAATATCTGCAAACTAGAACCCAATATGAGAATCACCACATTACCACCGAGCTTCTCCCATCAAGCAGGTATCCTGGACACAAACACAGGTTAACCCCCCAACAGAATCCCATTTCCTTCTGAGCTTTATAGAGATGATTCCCAGCCTGCATGGAGCCTTGATCTGCTTCATCCTCTCCTGCTGTGTTTCTAAGATCCACCCCTGCTGTTGCATGTGGCTTGGGGTCCTTCATTTTTACTGCTCTTTAATATTCCCTTGTGTGAATATTTTTTTAACCTTAAAAAAAAAAAAAAAAAGATGGACCAGGCAAAAGATGTCTTACTGTGAGCTGACACTGATGTGACAAATCTGCTAGGTCCCTTGCCCCACCACCCAACCCCCGACCCCCACCCAGGAATAGGGTCTGCAATCGTTCCTGTGTTGGGGGTTACATGTTTCCTCACCTGCCCTTCTGGGGAGGCGCATCTGCACAGTATGACCTGAATTGCTGACCTCTCCCTTGACCTAAGCTTTTGCAGGTTGTTGTAATTAAGATACGACCAGGTGCTGTCCAAGAGACTATACTAATGACCACCTGGCTGCAGGAAGGGGTGTCTGCAGAGCACCTGGCTGAAAGGGGGCAGGCCAGGAGGCTTAGAGCTCCCTGACTCTTGATGCACAGAAGAAAGGAACGGTTCAGTCGCAGGTCTGGGAGCCCTTCCATGCTTTGGTTAACATTTTTATCTCTGTTGGAGACTGTTACTGAATCCTGAGCAGTTGAACTCTGGCACCAGTGAAGGAGAAGGTGGAGCTCCTTTCCCTAAGGGCTGTGCTGAGATGGTTAGCAGGCCTTAAGACAGACCTTCTGACCAGGCAGCCTCCTCACACATCCTCCAAAGGGGTGAGTTTCTGCCTTGGGATTTTTAAACCACAGTTTTTGGTAAGTGTCAATGTACAGTTAACCTTCTGTATCCAAGGATTCGTGGATTCAACTCACTTCAGATTGAAAATACTTGGGGGGAAAAATTCCAGAAAGTTCCAAAAAGGGGAAATTTGAATTTGCTGCTCACTGGCAACTATTTACATAGCACTTACTGTGTATTAACAACTATTACATAGTATTTGGGCTTCCCAGACAGTGCTAGTGGTGAAGAACGCACCTGCCAATGCAGGAGACATAAGAGACATGGGTTCGATACCTTGGTTGGGAAGATTCCCCTGGAGGAGGGCACGGCAACCCAATCTAGTTTTCTTGCCTGGAGAATCCCCATGGATAGAGGAGCCTGGCAGGCTGCAGTCCATGGGGTAGCAGAGTCAGACATGACTGAAGCCACTTAGAATGCACTCACATAGTATTTACATTGTATTAGGTATTATAACAGAGAAGGCAATGGCACCCCACTCCAGTACTCTTGCCTGGAAAATCCCATGGACAGAGGAGCTTGGTAGGCTGCAGTCCATGGGGTCGCGAAGAGTCGGACATGACTGAGCGACTTCACTTTCACTTTTCACTTTCATGCACTGGAGAAGGAAATGGCAACCCACTCCAGTGTTCTTGCCTGGAGAATCCCAGGGACAGGGGAGCCTGGTGGGAGGCTGTCTATGGGGTCGCACAGAGTCGGCCATGACTGAAATGACTTAGCAGCAGCAGCAGCAGGTATTATAAGCAATCTAAGGGTGATTTTCCTGTAAAGTCCCCACCTCCCCCCAGGTCCTTGTATTCTAAGGTAATGCTCTGAACCCCATTCATCTTCCCAACAGAAGGAGAAGTAATGATGGTGCTGGAAGGAGAAGGCCCCTGCTTAGCAGGCAGGCAGAGCTGGACACCTCGCTGAAGGCACCCTGCGAAAGCCCTACCGCACCTCACAGCATCCCTGGACACATCTCCTGACATCATCAAATGGCTCACTCCTGAAATGCCCCAAAGATGATTTCTTCTTTTTTTTCTTTTAACTGTCCACCTCTAGAGTACTTCTGGTTATCTTTATCAAGCTTAATTGGGAAGGTCACACTCTCCTTGGAACTGCATGGAGACCCACTAGCGCCAGGATGTGTGTGTAGAACAGACCCCAGTATAGTAAAAGCAATGGTCCTGACCGTAGTCAGGGTGCCAGGTCAGGATTATCCAATACAGACTGTTTATTTTCTCATTTCCTGGACATATGCAATGGCAGGCCCAGGGTGGGAAGGGCCACGTTCCCTCAAGGCTGTGTGTGTGTGTGAAAGGTTGAGGAGAAAAGAGAGAGAATAAAAGAAGAGGGAGAGAGTAGGAGAAAGTTGAGCCTAGGATAAAATGATGTGAAAGTGAGAGTGTTAGTTGCTCAACTGTGTCTGACTCTCTGCGGTTCTATGGACTGTAGCCTGTCAGGATCCTCTGTCCATCGGATTCTCCAGGCAAGAATACTGGAATGGGTAGCCACTCCCTTCTCCAGGGGGATCTCCCCAACACAGGGATCAAACCTGAGTCTCCTACATTGCAGGGAGACTCTTTACCATCTGAGTCATCAGAGACATATTTAATTTTTACATGAATGAATAAGTGAAGGAATGAATCATTGAAGTAAATGAACAAATTAAGGAATGAAAATGAATGAGTACCTTCTGCCTGGCCACAAGGGTCTCTAATACAAGACAGGATCAACATTAGGTCCAAGGGTGACTGGCATATGTCTATTGTTGAAAATTTGGGATGTAAAGGCATATAAAAGAGAAGATAAAGAAGAAAAAAACGACTTCGATTTGGAGGACTATAATTCTTTTCCTAGTCTAACAAATTCATGTGTGTGAGTGTGTTGGGTTTGTGTTGTATTTGACAACCTGCTTTTTTTGTGTTGGGTTTGACAACCTGCTTTTTTCATCCAACACGGAAGCTGAGAACTTAACACTCACATGGAAATTGTTTTGAACAAGTCTTCTGCTAGCAAGTGCTGAGATACTCGCAAAGGTGACCATCCAGTCCCAGAACCAAAGGCCAGGTCCTCCTCTCCAGGGAGAAGTCCATACCCACCTCAGCCCAGCACTGCACTGATACCATCCATCCATCCCTCCCTCTGCTCTACAGAGCACAGCACAACCGTGAGCCTCCGTGGAAGGCAACTGGCAACCTTCACTATTGAATAATTTGAAATATTTGAAAACCTAGAAAAATAAATACTGCACTCCTGTGAATAGGTTTAATTACATGAAAAATGAATTTATTTCAGACCTCAAGACTCATAAGCATTGCCATTTAAGAAAAAAGACAAAGCATAATTCAGTCAAATGCACATTTTTCTTTGTACTATTTTTTTTCCGGATTTTTGGTGTGTGTGTGTGTGTGTGTGTGTGTGTGTGTGTGTGTGTGTTTCCACCTCTGCAAGGATCCAAAGGTCCTTTGAAACCTTTACAAAGGTTGAAGAACCCTTTGTAAAGCTCTTGGCAATGCACAATGGCTCGTGAACTTCACACCAGTAGACCCACGATGAGCTCTAAGAAACGTCTGGGTCGAGGCCACAGGAAGAGCCTGGCTTGTGCCCGCCAGGCACACGGGGCAGCCCCACCCCAGTTCTCACCCTAAGGTTGAAGACCGAGCCCACAATAACTCCCAGTGCTGTCGCCCACTTTGGAAGGGTATTTCTCCCAGATGCTGGAGGCAGCAGCTGCTGTTCCGACCTTGAACCTACAGCACCCACCCTGCCTGCCGTGAGGGGTCTGAAGATGCTGCAGTGTCTTCCTGGGCGCCCTCTCCACACACTGCAGGATCTGCCCCAGGGAGCACACTGCCCTCCGGGTGGGGAACCACAAGGGCGCAGGGATCGAAGCCAGGAGGGATGTCACAGTTTGAGGAGGCTGGCTCTCTAGTTGGGCACCGACTTGAACAGGCCAGCCCCTGGAGTTGCTACACACACACACATACACACACGCACACACAGGCTGGCCTACTGCATGGGATCCAGGCCACTAGGAAGGCAGCCAAACGTGCTTTTAAAGCATTACTATTATTTTTTTTTTAATTTAGTAGACCTGTGAGTTTTCTATAATTAGAAAGCAACTGTTTGAATTTTTATTTTTAATGTTTACAATTTGACTCTTCAGAGTGAAAACTCCAGTAGCAAGATCTGGACCAAAATTAATTCTTACAGTTGACTTCAACTGCACACACCCCTCCCCAATACAAACAACGGTGCCAAGGCGAGGAAAACGAATATAATTTATTTAAATGCCCTGATTTCTCTGATGCCAACGTGAAATAACAGGGGCTTTAAGTTCAGACACAACTTCTGGAAACTGAAGCTGTTCCCGTGCAGCGATTGGGAGCACTTTCCTCCACCACGCTGCAAACTGGGAACAGAGGCCTGGCGCCCAGCGAGCAGGGATCTCAAGGGGGGAGGCGCAGGGCTCCTCTGCCTGCCCCACGCTGACCCATCTGGACAGGGCACTTCCCAGACCACGTCCTGCACCAACTTCCCGAGGCCCTCTCCCTGCACCGCTTCCAAAACAAGGGCCAACCCAACCCGAAGGATGAGGAGAGAGCCTTGTGTTATTTAGGCCAAGTCCGGAGGGGAAGACACTTTAAAATGAGACAATCTCTGGGCTCAGTGATTTCATGGAAGCACAATATCTTTTTTTCAATTCTATGAGTGGAAAGTGAAGAAACTATTTTCATATGAGCATATTTTTCTCCAAGGAACAGTTAGAGAAAAATGCTGATGTGGTGTCTCAATACATTTTACGACAACGCCATCAATTACATAAAAACACAATTAAGTCACTGTTTCAAAATCCTTAAATATTATTCAGCCAAAACCCAAAAGGACATTTTCAGTGTTCTCTGGTCATTATCTAAGGAGCTGCGTGCTGGAGCCGGCCACCTCCGCCGTACTCTGCAGGAACTAAACATAGACAATCCGCGGTCACAGCACCTCCCTGTCCTGGCCGCCAGGCTCCGCGAGCATCCTCAGGTAACGGGGATACCAGCGGAGCAGGCTTCTGCAGTCCAAACACAGAGCCAAGTTTTAAATCACTCCCTGCCTTCGTCAGTGGGGTTCAGCCAGGAAGTGACCATGTGAACTTGGGCTGGTCCCTTTCCAACTCTGGGCTTCGGTTTTCCCATCCATCAAATGTGGCTGTCAGTCCAGCTGAATCGAAAGGACTCTGATCCCAGGAATTTAACACCTATTTTCTGTCATCCAGAGATTTAAAGTAAAAAGACAAAAAAAGGCCAGATGACTACGGGGATTCATCCACTTTCACGTCTGTATCCTATTTTAGACGCATGGAGATGGGCTGAGGCCTTGCTAAATAAGCAAGAGGAGGGGGTTGCTGACTGTGGTTCTGTATTACCAAGGCTCTGACAGCCAGTCCACGTCAGGGGCTCACTCCCACGTTGCTGTGGGAGAAGGAAAATGCGTATAATCTTTTGGAAGAACAATTTGGATATTTACCATTTTGTTAACTGAACAAAACCCTTTCAGCTAACATTTCTGCTGTATCCCACCAAGATGTAAGTGAAGGATATTATTGTATCAAGATGTATGCAGCATGTTCACTGTGGCCCTGTTTGCTGAAGGAAGGACTAGAAACAGAGAAAAGTCCTTCCAGAGAGAAACGCATTCTTGGAAGTAACAGGCCCCCCTTAAAAAAGCAGGAGGTAGCTCTACACAAATACGAACATACGTAAGAATGTAAGTAACAGGATATGATAATAAGATGGGCACTGAGATATATAGTTTGCCAGCGTTTTATTTTGAAAACTGTCACACATACAGCAGAATTTAAAGAATTTTACCTGTAAACCTATCCAGGGCCTGGATTCTACCTTTTACATTTTTTACTTGACTGGCTTTATCATGTATGTCTATCCATTCTTCCAGGTATCTTAAAATCTGGGTGTATATCAGAGCAAAGTACAGATGTCCAAGATGTATGTTCGGAGAAGGCAATGGCACCCCACTCCAGTACTCTTGCCTGGAAAATCCCATGGACGGAGGAGCCTGGTAGGCTGCAGTCCATGGGGTCGCTAGGAGTCGGACACGACTGAGTGACTTTACTTTCACTTTTCACTTTCATGCACTGGAGAAGGAAGTGGCAACCCACTCCAGTGTTCTTGCCTGGAGAATCCCAGGGATGGGGGAGCCTGGTGGGCTGCCATCTCTGGGGTCACACAGAGTCGGACACGACTGAAGCGACTTAGCAGCAGCAAGATGTATGTTTCACTGCAAATGGAAAGGTAAAACAGAGTGTATATGTGTATTTATGATTTTAAATATCTGGAAGGATATACCTCTGGTGGCAGCGCCTGCCCCCAGGAGCGGGGGAACTCTCTTTAATTCTTTACCCTTTGATCCTCTTGGATTTTGTATTATGTGCACTGTTGCTTTTTTAATTAAAAAAAATTAAAATGCATTTAGTTTCATGAGGGAAAGCTATTGTCAAGTCTTTTGAGGCTCTACATGTACAGCTTCTGTGGAGTAGCCCTGCACACATAGAAGTCTGGCGCACGTGTGTTCGGATGCGTGTGTGTGTGGGCACATGCATGTGTGTGTGCACACCGGATGCTGTGAGATTTCAGATGGAGGCTCGTGCTTGCTTCTCGTGATGTATCACTCTAGGTCACTTTCTCCTAGAACCGAAGTCTTGAGGTGTGGGGCAAGGATCTTAGGGAGACTCATTATTTAATGTCCAAGTAAGCGGCCATAAAAGGCAGCCTGTTTGTTGCTGTTAAAGAGAACGGAGCACATGGAACACATTAAGGCCGGGCAACCCCTCTGCGGAAGGTTAGCTGTGTGCTCCGATGCCCGTGTCTTAGGCTTTCTTACTGTAAACATCTGTGCAACTTCAAATAAATATCCTCCCAGCATCTCATGCAGCCTTGGGTTCCAATGGAAACCTTATGCAACATGGTCCAGCGTGCGTGGGCCAGGGACACATCAAACTCCAGGAAAAAGTATAGCTCCATGTTAAGAATGCAGGAAAAGGTGTCCTAAAGAGGGGTGACCACTACAGAATGTGAGTCCTTACAGCATTCAATCAGACTGCTGAAAGACGTTGGTTTTCTGGTTCTTAAAAGAAATGGCCAACGACGAAGAAGCCAGAAGAAAAAATATATAATTAGCACGCTCACGGTGGACAGTGTCGTAAGTCAAACATTCAAAGAAAAAAAAAATTCCAAAGCAACAGCTGATGTGTTCATCATTCTATGATATGTTCACCGAATTCCCTTCTTTCTTAAGATCTGAAACTTGAGGGTCTGGACTTTCAGCCTCTGGGTTATGGGTGCATGTTTGCCCAACAGCGATGGATTTTCATGTAGTGTGTTTTAAAATCTGGGAACCGTATACCTTATTCAAGAAATAGTAGCATCAAAAATTGAGATCACTGAAAATGTGATGAGTTATGTCAGGCTAAATACCTGAAATCTTTACTTTCCTATACATGAAAAGGTGTCAGTACTCATGAAAGGAAAAGAAGTGTAATTTATTAGAATTCTGCTTATTATGTTTGAAAACATGCATGAAGCTGGTTTCTCTTTTCTTTGGAAAGAATAAGACTATGAAACATTGATTTCAACCAAATTACACACATATGTATTAGATATATATAAACATACACATGTACTTGCACACATATATAAACACACACAATATATAAATTGATCCAGGCATTTTACTTAAAGACAATAGAATCCAGGCAATCTATATCTTATCACATATCTAAGAAAGACTCCAATGTGTTACCAAAACTTCCAAATTCAATACACAAAATGAAACTAATTACATTGGGGGAAAAACAGAAATGAGAAAATGGACTGCTATATTCTCGTATTTATTTAATGTTCTCCTTTTCTGGGGGTTATTTGGACAGTGTCTCTGGTTGCATCTGCAAACCAATACATCTCCTGTCAGATCACTAAGGCATTTGACAACATCATTGTAAAACCTTTAGATACTGAGATATCAATAATTAAATGCATTCACTTCACACTTTGTTCTTGCGGATACCAGCTATTTATCTCTGTCCTCAGAAGAAGCTAATGGTGTAATGGGCAAAACATCAAGAATAATTAAGAAAAACGTTGCTATAAACTCCATCAGAAGATATAAAACTTTTACCCGGGACCCCAGCTGGCATTCATTACTGCAGGATCCACCCTGTACCAAATACATCTTGCTGAAAAGTGAAATGCTCAACTCAACGACAGGTAACTCACATAGTCTACACTGTGGAAAAAGACCACCTTGAGGTGCGTCTCTGAGTGTATGTATTGGAAGGGCCTCGATCTGTGCAAATATCATCAGAGTGGGGGTAGCAGGGCCACGTCAGTGTGGGCCAGGCTAGGGTTCAAGTTAGGTTAAGGCAAAGGGCTACACTCAGGGCCAGGTGGATCCCACCCTACAGAAACTCACCTCCCAGTCTAGCAGAAGATGCTTCAGGATTGTTTGCATAATTAGGGGGTACTAAGATAGAAATTCTGAGAATATTTTCTTCAAGAAATGACCGAGTAAATCATAAACAACAGGTCCATATTTCTTTTAGTAGAAAATATCATTCTCTTTTCATACCCCACAACAATACAAAGGGAGAAATTATTATTATTATTTTCAAGTAAGGGTCAGGCCTACCTGGTATATAAGCCTTGAAATAGAAGATGCTATTTTAAATCAGGAACAATGAATTACAATACCATAGACACACTGCAGATATCGTCATTTAAGAATAAAGAATTATCTGGAACCACAGCAAGGGAAGACAGCTTTGAAGAGGCAGCCTCTCAGATAAGCAGTGTCAGGCATTTGCATATCCTTTCAAAAAATCTCTATTTTAGTTGTTGCCTAAATGGGAGTAGTCTCCTGTCACTGCGCGCTCTGTGACCCGCTGGTCAGCCTCCCAACAACAGAGGTCACAACGGCTCCCCTGTGTCCACCTGCAGACTTCAAAGAGTCACGACGACAGAAGTCAACGTTCCTGTTTCATCATTCAATTATACCAGATTCCCCTCCCAATCTCCGTGGGCGAATCCACTGCACTGAAAACGGTTATCTTGCTATTAATGACAAAGATATGGAAAACATGGCACTGAAATATGTGATCCAAACTTAGGGAGAAGGAATGTTACAGGAACTGCTTTGTCAACCCTAATTGTGTAATTACTTCTTGGCTTGGTCACCTAAGCTCAGAGCAAGAAATAAGAGACAATGGTAATTTCTTACTGCTGAAATGAAGGTGTCAAGCTGTCTTGTGTGTTCTGTGTAAGCAGAGCTAAAGTTTACATTTATATCATGTTACCACAATTACCATCTTCCAGAGCACAGCAAGAAACGAACAGAAGAAGGTCAGCCCTCACAACGGGCACACGAAAGTTTACCTGCACAAATATTTATTTAATTCGGCCACAGTTACAACATCTCTGTTTTCGGTCACCATCTCAGCCCCCATTTTTCGCATCAGTGAAATTGGTGAACTGCTCCCAGCAACTTGTATACTAATAGGAATAACATCATCCTTTAAAAATGGTGTTCATAAATTGGCTACTAATAATAACTAACCACTAGATGGCTTTAGATTTTTTACCTCTAAACATCTGAAGGTGAATCATCTGTGGTCTTGGGGTTGTTTGCTTACCTCAGTTAAAGGCTGGCATCAAGACTGAAGTCTAGGGGGAGCCCTGGGGACAGTGCCCGGGGGTGTGAGCATTTCGGGTGGGGAAGTCTGCAGGCCTACTCTGCAGTACGGCTCCACAGCTCCCTAGTAGTTGGAGAAATCATTACACGGGCACACAATCCTAGCTTCACTCCCATCAGCCTCCGGTCAGCTAAGAACAAGGACCACGTGCCAAAATGTTTTTTTTGTTTTTTTTTTTTTTTCACACCAAGTACAAACCACTCCTCATTCTAATGGAGAAAAAAAATAAAAAAAGCAGAGACACACTAGGAAGAGGAAAAAAAAAAAAAATGAAATTCCATTATAACTGGCTTCCTCAAGCCCCAGCCTAGGATGTGAGTAATCACAAAAACTGTAATATCAGCTTTTTATGTTTTCCTTACACTGGGTTCCTCCTTTATTTCCTTTCAAAGGGGTCAAGATCTTTTTCTTTTTCTTTTTTAATTCATAAAAGCTGCTCTGTGATTACTGAAAGGTTGGTTTCTCTCTGTAACAGCTCTGTCTTCCACGACAGTCGTAAATTTGGAGGCAAAAAAAGAAAACTCGCACAAAAATCTCTCAGCAGCTGTCCTGAGTATATCTCAAAACCTATCCAGTCTCATGTCCAGGTCTTCTGGAAACCTCTAATGGGCCAGCATGCTCCAGGCAAGCTGGCCAGCACCCTGAACCGGGGGCTTCAGGCAGAGGCCTTGCCTGCCCACCCCATGCCTCCCATGCAGGCACCAGCAAGAGGCCAGTGAGCCATAGCCCCCTGGCCTGCCCCCTGTCCCAGCCCAGGCCAGCCCCTTCTCAGTAGCATCCGAACCTATCTTCCCCGGCTCCATTTTCTTCTTTCCACTACCTCCCACCCTAACTAGTGATGGGGGTGGGGAGAAAAAAAACAAACAGCATGCTGTGTGGTCCACATCCCTTTGGATTCAAAACATCAATGAGCTTTTTTAACAAGTAGCCAAGTTCCATCTAAAATTAAAATTAGAAAAAAAAAAAGGCTGGAACTCCTATCTCCTCTTGGTCATGAAGCAGACCATGCGGGAGCGTGATTCTGGATACGGATGGAGACTCTTGGAAATATATTTTCCCAGTTGCTCCTACTGGCGGGGATACTGTCTAGAGAAGGTGGTCAGTGCCCCAGGGCATGGGATACCCAGCATCTGTGTGCCCCCTCACTGCCCCCGGCACAGATGACCCCACAATGAAGGGATGGGCGCACGCTAGTGGGAAAGGCAGCGCCTGCCCGGTTCACTCAGGTGGACGTGGGCCCCCTGCAATCTCCCTCTACCCAAGAGCAGAGGTGAGAACCAACCCCACAAGACCCTCTGCCCCTGCATCCCTCTCCAGGCTCCATGAAAGAAACAGCAACACATCCCTGCCCTAGAGAGACACTTCAACTAAACCAAAGCATCTGAGAAGCAGGGTTCTTACAGGAAATTTGCACAGGGCAATGCCCAGCCTTCATGGGCTCACCTATACTGGAACTACAGGAAATGTGCCTGTAAGGAAGGACATGTCTAGAAGAATTTTTTTGGTTCGTTGATGAATTAAAAGAAGTGCATTAATTTTCTCTCATAGCATGCAATAGCTTATATTTATCGCTTTTGTCTTTGTCACAGATATTTTGTGTCTGCCATGAATTGTTTTTTAAAAATTCATCTGCCTTTATACAAACACCCAAACGATCACAGCAATCCTAATTTCCAGTGGACCAGGCTACGACCTGCCAGGAAACTTCCTGACCGCTGCTCTACTCTGCTCGCCGTGCTCTGCCGTAGCACAGGGAAGTGAAACCCTCTGGTAAAGACGAATTTTCTGGAAATGTCATGGATGCACAGGGAGAGGAAACTGCACACAGTTGCAGGAAGCAAGGCAGGCGCTGTCTCACTGCGGCCAAGGGCCCTGGCACTGCGTGTCCACCAATTGCCACCTACTGGAGTGTCTGTGCTATCCGGTCAGGCCGTGACAGTCTATTGATTTTAATAGAACATCCATTTTTCTATTTCCTCACCAGGGCACCCTGCACTTCCATGGGAAGGGAGGCTCTTTCTGGGCAGAGTGGCTGAGTCTCTGCCATGCCTGCTTCCCCAACAGCAGAGGCCACCTCCTCAGCACAGTTCCTTCTGGGCCAGGGCGACCACAAGGTAGGCTGTACATGCTCCGTACAGCCAAGGGCATCCCCTTCCTACTCTCTCCCTTTTCCTACAGTAGCTGGGGCTCCAAAACGCATGCTTCCATTCACAAAAATGCATACGATTGCTTGCGGGAGGGACAAATTATGTTTCCTGAAAGACCCTTTGTCGTGTGCTAACATCACCGTCTAACTGCTGGCTCAACCTGTTTCTTCAGTTGTCAATGAGGTGTGTGCTCTGTACCTCCTGACAATATAATCGTCATAAACTTTATTATTACATCTGGAATTTCATGAAATGCTCAGTAATTGATGACAGAGGCACAGCCCAGAATGCTGCTCCCACAAGCTCTGCCACAGTTCCAGTAACCTAACTGCTTAATACTCCTGGAATGTATAAACAGTGTTAACCGCTACATTCCCCACACTGACAAGGCAGAAGGAAGCCACCGAGTAAGTGCCATCTGAGAGCAAGAGAGGATTCTCACTTGCGGAGAAAAACGTCCTCCTGGGATGTAAGCTGAGATCATGCTTTTGGGGGCGATGAGGGCAGATGACCCGTAATCAGATGTGATTTGGGGCTGACACACTGAGATTATCAGCTGGATTTGGGAACTGAACCAAAAATGAAATCTGCACAAAGCCATCACCCATCAATACTCATTCTCAGTTTGGTGGGGGGCTCCAGTTTCAAGGAAAATGTTTACTGGGATTATGAAAAAGTGCCGCAGCTCTCACTATGTCTAATTTCATGGACACCAAAATATGAATGGCAGGTAAAGCAGAAAAAACGCCATTGTGGGCCAGGATTGCAACTGGACTGGATGACACTCTTATCTAGTAGGAGAAAAGATGGGCAAAATAAACCAGGGGTGAAGGTCATGCTCAAGGGTCCCTAGGAACTGGGGACAAATAAGCCTTAAAGATAAGGCTCCACGCCCACAGAGAGAGAGCTGAGAGCCCTAACAGCTGCCCCCAGGGCCACCTGGAATCAGGAGGATTTAACCGTGGGCAGCAGAGTCCACAGCTGCTCAAGCAAGGAGAGGTGCATAGGGTGGGGTCAGGAGAGGAAGTCGCCCCCCTTGCCCTGCACCCACACACCTCACCGCTTCCCCTCCCTCTGTATCATTTTTAACCAAAACAATCCATTTAACCATCAAATCCTCAGCCAAACTCCTGGCATGTGAGCGTGCCATCTCTCCAGGCCAACCCATGTGGAATCATCAAGTTCATACCAGAAAGTCAAATGTCCTGTTTGCAAAAAGCCGAAGAAGCAACTTTGTTGATTCTTGCCAGCTTGAGCCCACAGGCCAGAGGCACGGGCTCTGAGAAGTCTGGAGCAGACCTGGGTCCCGGCACCAGGGCCACCAGTGACCGGCCAGACTCCCTTTAACCCTGGCTGCCGAGTTCCCGTTAAAAATGGCCCCGCCATCCACCTCAGCTAGGTTCACGTGCGAACGCTAATAAGTACTTGTTTGTTGAACTGAAAAATCATTACCACAGAACACGTCAAGTAATGAAAGATGTTTTCCTTGGAGAAATGTTAAATACTTCACTTCTTTCACAAGGAATGAGTACATGTGTTTCCAAATAATACCCTTCTCCCCCTGCCCCCCCCATTTCATCAGAGAGTCTGAAGCTCCAGGACCTGATCTGAACAAGCTCGTGTGGCAGGGCTCTCAGAACCAAGAACACGCTGTTATTTTATTTATTTTCCTTTGCCCAGCTGACTCCGTGTTTGTTCTATTACTTATTCACCTAACCATCCCAGTAGGAACCTCAGGCACGTAGCTGAGTGTTCGTGCTGCCTTACTATTTTATACAGAAAAGCAAGAGAAAATACCACCATCGCAGTCTCATAGATTACCCCGGCATGGTCTTCACTAATATATATGAAAGAGCCATTTCATTCCAGGCCCAGAGCAGAAACAAAGGCAGGAAACGGAATGTCAAGAAAGGGGAACATTTCACCACAGGAAAACCCCTGGGAACCCCATCTTCTCTCCCAAATAGGAATCCTCACCCCCTTTCAAAAGCTCTTCCTTGGGCGGATGAGAAGTAATGACTGCATCTTAGGCAGTTCCGAGGTCTTTTAAGTGTTTCAAAATGTCTTTACCTGCAGGGAGTCCCACTGGGTAATTTGGGCTTTCTTTCCATGGGTGGCATTCTATGAGGACCGAGCCTGCCTTAAGACTATGGCAAGCTGACCCGGGAAAATCCAAAATGACTTCCAGGTAACCCTGTCTCACCAAACTCGGAGGAAAATGCGTATCACTTAGATGAAACACTCAAATATCAACCTGGCGTGGGGGTCAGTGCAGTCCTGGGTTTTCTCAGCATCACAAAGACTTCAAACATGGTGCTCAGTCCTGGCACACGCCTGCGACACCAGAGACAGTGCGCGTTCCTCCCCCCATCACAGAAACCATAATCCAGGGACAGAGACGTTGAAATTCTGGTCAAAACGGACACTCACAAAATGAAAACCTCTAAGGAGTAAGCAACGCACCCTTCCTTGGGCCCCTTCTCTCTGTCTCTCTTTTATTTTGTGCATCGTTTAAACAGATGCTGGGGGAGGGGAGGGGCGGTTACCGGAGAGGACATTAGATCTCAGCTGCAGCTCCAGAAAAAAACTGGTGTGCACCAACTTCTCCAAACTTGAAGACTTTCCATTCTCTCCCTGGGTTTTGTTTTCCTTTTTTAAGGGGAAGCAAATTTCAATCTGACTTCACCTGCCCTAAAGGTTGGTATTTTTTATCTGTGAATTCATAAATCTACCATAAATGACTCGCACGAACTCTCTTCCTTTGCCCTTCCCTGACGAGCCGCCACATTTTGGAATTGCTCTGGCTGACATTAGGCAATGTGCTTTCTCAGCAGTTATTTGGAAAGGGGAGATGACAACTACAAGAATTTCTCTGCAAAGGATGAGAGGGACTACTCAATGCCCATCTCCAAATAGCCAGAGCTCACGGAGGACAGGCGGGTCTCCTGGTGACTCCTTGAACTCTGTAAGCTACCTAACCAAGCTCCCGAGTCCCAACCAGGCATCTGCTGGCATTGCCAGGCCTCCAGCAGCACAGCCCCCTGCAGGTCAAGGGCAGGCACTGCCCAAGAAAATGTTGAACTTCAAGGGATAACCACTACGTGGTCAGGAAACTCCCAGCCTGACTCAAGGGCTCAAAAGGCCATCAAAGGAACACCATCTCAAGGACCCAAGCAGCAACTTGAACTCAAAGTCATCCATCTCTGGGAGGTCAAGTTCTGAACAAGACCCTCCTCCAGCCACCTGCCCAGGTGAGGCATCTGCGAGGGGCTCCAGACAGTCAGGCAGGTGATTTTTCTAATCTGAGTTATTTCCCTCTCTCTGTCTCTCTCTTACCAAAAAGCCAGAGCGGTGGCTGTGTCGCCCCTAGTGGGCTCCCACTGTACTAAGGGAGAAGGTGGACCTCACATAGCGAGAGGTAGCCCCTGGGGACTGCCACGGGATGCTCAGCGATGCATCCCCAGTGCTGCCCAGCATGGGGCATTGAGGGCTGGAGTTCCTGATGTGCTGTGCCCTGAAAACGGTGTCCCAACTTAAAAAAAAAAAAAAAATGTGGTTTTCTTCCTTCTCAGGAATTCTAATATTCAAAGCCTTTTTTCCACCTGCTAATTTTAGAAGTCCTGCTATTCTTTGGGAGGAGAATGGTGTGAAAATCAAGCATAGTATCCAAAAATAAAAGAGTAGATCTGTTTCAGGGCGTGCAGCATATTTAACTGAAAAGCAACTCCAGATATGCCACTTTCTATCGAGTCTTTAATACGTTTTCCAATTTTTCCAGAATATTTTAGCTTCAGAAAAGGCAAGGATGAACTTCCTAATCTATGAATATTTTTGCGACTGAAATGGGCACCCAAAATTATTTCTGGATTGTGAGTGGGGATCTTTTCAGAATGTGATGCCAGGTGATCACTCAGGATGTGAGTCACTGGTGCGCTTCCCAGGGCCGCACAAGATGGATTACAAGTTTCCCTTCGGGACCTGGAGCACGTTCCCAGGTGAGTGAACTGACACAGTGCTCTTTCTCCGTGGACCCTGAAGGTGGACTTCATGGCATGCTTTGCAAGTCTCCCATCTTCACTTGAAAAAAAAAAACAACTTGTGATCTAAGGAATTCATTTGTTCTAGACCCACCGAAACTGCGGAGTGGCTTGTGGTCCAGTCTGCCCTCCACTCCAGTTCTCAGGTCTGAAGCTCTCCTGAATGGCCCAACGTGATGACTAGGGGAGCTTAAAGAAAGGATACTGGAAGGCTACCTGAAGACCCCAGCCCACGACTCCTCCAGCCTAAGAAGCCAGAGATTTGTGACAGAAAGTTAGAACTGTGTGTCAAGCCCTTCATGCAAACAATAAATATTACTTCTGCTCATAATCGGACTTTTCTCCAGCATCGTCTTTGAATGTTGAACCTTTTTCAATTAATTAAAAACTATGCACTGCAGAGTGCATATTTTATCAGCCCTCAGCTGCTTAAGTGTCTAGAAAAGACCAGGCAGTTTTTCTTTCTTTCTTTCTTTCCTTTTTTTTTTTCCAGGCAACCCAGAGCAAGTACTTGCAAGGGTCATATCTTTTTAATTATCTTTTCTCTCTTTGATTAATTATTCCGTCTGACAATAGCGTGTTTCTAATGCTATTCACCTGCCTTTGATGATTGACAACTTTTCTGTCTGATTCAGAGCAAACAGCTGCTGCCACAATCTCCTAGCAACCCGGGTGTGATGGATGAGCCCCCAAGATGGATGGCTGCAATAAATCATGTCTCCAGCCATAAAACTGAGAAAAGGGGATAAGAAGAAAAGCGAACAAAAAACAAAACAAGGTTTCTTCCCGTGAGTGCACTCAGTTCCTTACCAATTACACCTGAAATGGACTTTGCACCTCTTAATAGCAAAGTTTTTCTAATCAGTAAAAATGGGATGATGCCATTTGTATCAAAGGTGTTTACAATTGTTCCTGCAAACTGGCACTTGTACTCCAATTACCTCCAACACTGCCCAAGTGCAAGGGCAGAGGATCAAAGTTTTGCTTTCTTCCTTGAAGTCTCGGCAAGAAACAATATCATCTTTCTATAGTCAGATGTGATTCCAGACACCAACAAAGGCCATATATCTGATTCCACCCAATTTTTGGCAGCAGCTGGACAACACCAAAAGTGACTCCTAAGTCAGCCTGTGCATAGTGTCAGGCTGCTAATAAAGTTATTTCAAAATAAACAGACACACACACACACACAAAGTTGCTGGAGTTGGTGAGTGAATACACCACATTCTCATTTCTTTCCTATTCACGGGAAATGCAGGCTTTTTAACACCTCAGGGAAAAGTTTGTCCAAGAAGCAGCAAGATATGAACATTCAGCCCTTCCACGAATTCTCGATTCTCATTTCTTTAGATAAAAAACGACCCCAGTCTAACTTTCTGTCCCATCATTTTTTAAAATTAATGTCCACACGATAAGTCATACAAGAAGCCCTAAATTTAATTAGCAGACCCAAATAAAGTCACATATTTAATAGAATGCCTGACAATTAAATTTGCTCTATCGGGGCTCTCCTACTGGAGGAGTCGAGCAGGAAGGCCAGCAGTTTCTGTTTCCCTTTTTCCACCGGGAAGCCGGCAGCAGGCCTCTAAAGCTGGACGGGGAATGGTTATTGATGCTTCCCAGCAGCTGGGGGCCTGGGAGAGCCAGCCTGCGTCCCTAAGTCCTTCCAGTAGGTGGGGGTGTCCTGGAGCAGAGCTCAGGGTGCAAAAGAACCAGGAGGGATTAACCGTCTGGGCCTGGAAACAGCTGTCCACATCAGTCCTGCGAGGGTGGGAGGCGGGGTCTGCAGGGGGCCTACGGAGGGTGACCCAGTGCAGACACAAAAGGGGGGAGGCTGCTGGGAGCAGGGGTAGGGGTAGATCATTTTTTATCTGAAATATTCCTGGGACGTGGAAGTCTATGTTTCTTCATTCTCACACAGCTAACCAAGCCAATCGGTAATTTTTTTTTTTTTTAATAGTTATATTGTGCTAAGCTTTGTGGATACAGATTTTTATTTTTTTCAAGCATGTCACCGAGTTTTAAAAAAATCAGACAAGGGTCCTGGCTTCGGCAACTACGGCTCTGTTTATATTTTAATGTTTCGTACATGACTGCCTCTGTCGGGGAAGAGAGAGGGAGAGAAGGAGAGAGAAAGAAGTTGCCTGTTAGTGTAAATCACAGATACTTCATTTTCCCCAGTGTCCTTGGAAATTATTCAAAATTAAACCGTCCCTCCTTTACGGGAGGGGGGTGTCTTCTATACTGTAAATGGGAGGGACTGCATCTGGTCAGCAGCAATGATAACCCAAGGCCAATCGATGGAAACACACACACACACAGGCCCCTACCCAGCCTCGGCTCGTCCAACTCTCAAGTTACAGGTTTACATGGCAAGTCTAAATAATATTCAAAATGATAAATGGCACCCTAAGCCCGGCATCCACCATCAATCTTTTTTTAAGGAACATCCATCTTCAATAACGCATGTTTGAATCATGTGAAGCCAGGAGCCCTGAGATTCATTTATACCACCCCTCACAAGCCAGGGCGGCTGAATGATACCTGTCAGCTCTGCTTGCTCTTTTTTTTTTTCCCTTGACTACTAAAAGGGGGGGAAAAAGAGAAAAGGAATGCGGGGGGTGGGGGGAGTCAGAAGAGCCTCAGAGGCTGAGCAGTGTGGTTTAGCAGATAATATTAAAGAACATAACCTCGGCGGTGCCTCTGCCAATCTCGTGCCCGCCACGCCACACACCCAGCCATCCATACAAGCAGGTTCTCCTCCCCTCACCCTGCATCTTCTCCCTCCTCCCTCTCCCTCCGCCAAATCAGCAGTGCTCTCTCTGCAAGCCAGCGGTACTGTGTACAGTGGGAGGACGAGGAGGCTGCATCACACGGACCAGGCTTCCCTCCCCTCCCCGTTGTCTGGCTGGGGCCCATATGATAAATGACATATGTCATTCTGTCAGGAGGGAAGGGTGGGTCAGTGATGTATGACTCCGCTGAAAAGGAAATCGACTCTTTGGCATGGCGCAGCTCTTCACCGGGATCTAGTTTCAGAACTCTGAAATGAATTCTCCGACGTTTCAAGTGCATACTTAGGGCAGGCTGATGGGAGGCCTGGGGAAATCACACTTTATCCTCCCCCTGCCCTTCCGATGGCAAGGGAAGAAAAAAAAAAAAAACGCTTCTGCCACTGGATACCTGCAAAAGGCCACGCGCGTGTCAAAGTCCCCAGCAGTCACACACCACGGGTTATTAAAAAATGTGACTTTGGGGAAAAAAAAAAAGGGAAAAGAAATGAAGCGGAGTAAGGTTAGTCCTTTTATTTATTTATTTTTTCATGGCAAAGGGCTGACACAAAAGCAAGATAAAAATTAGCATGTTTGAAGTAATCGTCCGCAGCTTGACATCTGCATAGTAAATTTTAAAGGAAAAAAATGTGTCAGACAGCCCAGAGCCGCTTCGCCCTCCCCCCTTTCATTAGCTCACTGCCAGGGTGGCGCTGCTGAACCTCATTACGGCAAGAGGATTTATGAAGCTGAACCCAATGGCAAAGAAAAGGCATCTGTCAATAATTGTAGGGAGCTGCACTCACAGCTTTGAAATCTCATTAAGTATGCAGTTATCAGGCATAAAGATCAAAAACATTACTCAACTCCGACAGAATCTTATGGAGGAACATTAATTAGCAACAGGCCTACAGTACAAAAAAAAAAAAAAAAAACACACAGACTTCCTCTCACACCTGCCCAACCCACAAACCTAAAGCAACACTCCCCCTCCCGCCCGAAAAAAAATAATTCCCGGCATCTGAGGCTGATCAAGAACATGAAACAAGAGAGACACACACAGAAAGGAGGAGAGGGAGGGAAGGGGTGGGCGGCGGGCAGGGAGGGAGGGAGGGGAGGGAGGGGAGGGCGGGGAAATTCGGTTGAGAAAGGCTTGGCGGTGAGGAGAGAAAAGGAAGAAGCTGTCAAACTTGAGAAGGATGTCAGCGCTGGCCCTGATTACAGGGGCCTATGGAGTTCTCAGACCTTTTATCATCCTCGCCATCAAAACCAGCCGGGAGTCACCGCAGGAGAGCTGATGGCTGGCCCACTGCAGCCCAGGTCCACGCTGGGACCCCAGACCCGGTCCTCGGCCCCTGCTCACCTTGGCAGGCCGGGATGCTAGGCCCGATGCCCAGGAGACAGGCCCTGCCCAGCGGCATTCTGCAGCACCCCCACTTCCCTGCCTGGTCTGCAGCCAGCCAGCCCGAGAAAGCAAGGGCCAGACCCGCTCCCCAGGCCTTGGGCACAGGCTAGGGAACCACTGCTGTCAATGAATCTCAGCGCCGTCTGCAAACACCTTTCTCTTCCTCCAGAGAAGAAGAGGATCCGCTTCTCACACATCCACTCTGGCTTATTTTATTTCTGCGTATGCTGATTTACAGACTTGGTCTCTTACAACACACCGAAAAACAAAATATAAAAGCAGAGAATTCACATTCAAGCCGTCAGGCCAACATCGGGGCAGGACACCTCTTGACCTTTGTAGCACGCAGGACAGAGCGCAGCTGATGATGGGGTCAAATGTCCCTGCTAGGGTGACTCCAGGTTATCCATAGGGGGAAAATTAAATAACAGGGTTCCTCTCCCACCACATCCTCCACCTTCTGCAAGAACAATTCGCTTGTGTTTGGAAACATTCCACAAGAATTGTGTGCTCAGAGTCTCAGGCAAACTTATGCCCTATGGTGGCTTGATCCAGGGTAGGTACACAGATATGTGTGTGTATGTGTGTGTGGTGGGGAGTGGAAATGTCAAAAGATCACATGTTTCGGTCCAACAGGCAACGTTGGCCAACTCTGTGGTGGGATGTGCAACAGTCAGGCACAGTCCTCAGATGCCCCATGAAAGGTGTCTAACAGTAGCAATAGTAATAATAATAAAGCATGTATTCTGTGCTAATTTCCTTTATTGCACTGTTACATAAAGGTGGCTTTTTCTTGTTACCCATAAGCACATGCTCCTATATTCTCTCTCTCTCAGACACACACACACACACACACACACACACACACACGCATGGCACTTCCCATAATCCCACACCATGAGGATAAGAAAAGCTATAGCACAACATCTCCTCTGATCTGAAATCTCTACCATCACTCTTCTCTGAGCTCTTCTTCCATTCCTACATCTCTTACTTCATTCCATAGGCCCTCCTAACTGTTTACCTCTCACCTCTCCAGAAGTTAATGGTTACCTTTTCTTCATTAGCCACATCTTTAAGGAAAGGGGAATTAAGATTCCTAGGCAATCAGCCTGGAGACCCCTTCAAGCCAAGGCCCA
Organism: Bos indicus; assembly: GCF_029378745.1. Classification (NCBI taxonomy): domain Eukaryota; kingdom Metazoa; phylum Chordata; class Mammalia; order Artiodactyla; family Bovidae; genus Bos; species Bos indicus. The sequence goes on from NC_091777.1 coordinate 42,479,282, forward strand.
TCCTCTCCAATCACTGACTTTCCTTTGGAATATCAATGAACACATCTCAGATAAATTGTCACCTATGACCGAGAAGAGTTGAGAACACTTGTCTATAAACCAGACTTGACGAGAAGGAATTTTAGCAGGAGTGTTACAATAAGGTGTTTATATTTTTTATGTGCTTACCATATTACCTTTATTATGTGTAACATCAAAGTGATTATAGCAATTACATCTAACAGAATTAATTACAGAACTTCCCATCATCCTGGGATACATAATGCATTAGAGGTAAGGCAAAGAAAGAAAACATCTTGATTGTAGTAACTAACTATTGTTGGTGTGTATTTTCCCCGGCAGCAATGCCAAACCAACAGCAGCTTTCAGGACGATGGAGAGGGAGAGTTTTAATTGGAAAATGAGGTATATTTTCTTTAAATTAAGTAACGCTTTTGCCTAATGATATGTTGGTGCTATTGGACATGTAAAATCAATTTCATTTTTTAAGTATAAATCTTTAAAAGGTGCTGGTTAATCCACCCAACCAGTGTTACTACATAAAGGAGAAAGCACATGGGTAAAAGACTTACAAGTCTTTACGTATGCAAAATAAATTCACTCAAGGCTTCATTAATATTAATTTAAATTCAAAACCCATTTACATTAAATTGTTCATTAAAAATTGCCTATTTTATGCAACATGCATTTCTCAAAGAACTCAGAGGAAACTGAATACATAGGACTAGATTTAATGATGGGGATAGAAAATCAAAAGTAAATGAATTGGAGTCATTTCATGTATATTACCAAACAGCCCTTTACTCTCCAAGGGATGGGTTCCAGTTTGGGGGACAGACAAGCTTTCAGAGTAGTTTGTTTTCTGCTACTATAAACTTGCAAACCTGACCTTCTGGTCTACCCAAGAGAAAGACGAAAACAAGAGACACTGGTGGAATGGAAACCAGACTGGGGAAGGCAGCAGGTACCACCGAGAAGCCCACCTGGACTCCGAGCATTGGCAGTTAGGCTTGCTCTCTAAAAAGGTACATGAATGAGCATTTGTTAGCACCCATCTTGGCCCAGAATTAGTAGTTTCTCTCCCCGATTCACTCCGCCCCCTGCAATCCTTTATTCCCAAAGCAAGGGAATCAGGAAGATGATGACAAGGAGTTGGTAAGTTCCTTGCTTTGGCTCCCAACCCTCGAAGACAATCTGAACTTACACTGTTTCCCCAACAGCTGTTCTGGATGAAGAAAACACAGTCATAATTAATAACATGTGTCCTGACAGTATGAATTAATAATTTATCATTAAGCCCAAACAAATTTAAATTATTCTTCAAGAGCCACACCTTAGCACACTTGAGAAAATAAGGTAAGGAGAGGGTCAAAAAGTCCAGGTAACGTGACCTTTAGAGAAATGCTCCCCCTGCCCCATATGTCTCTCGGGCCACTTTTGTTGAAATACTAAAATAATTTACAAAATTGAAAGTAACTAAGCCCAAGAATCTAAGTGCTGATCAAATCAAGTGTATGTGCTCAAAATGTCTTCTTTTTTAAATGGGGCTTATAAAATATTCAATATTTGGTCAAGGACACTATGTAATCTTTCTAATAAAGATTCCTAAATGTGGAGTATGACAGTTGTTCAGGCAAGTGGTCATAAGAAGATTATGTTCTATTACTGGTGTTTTTTCTCAGCTTCTAAAACTGCATAGCATGTTTCTAGTCACAAACAGTAACCTGAATTTTTACACCCATGTCTAACATAAATGTTTACAAATGTTGAAAAATTAAGAGAAAGCTACCAAATCTATGTATCCATTCCTTACAATCAGGTATAAGACTCAAGAAAGACAGGAAAAAAAACATATTCATAGCCATTGTTTAGTAGGATTTGAAAATTAATTTAATGACTAACTGCAAATACTGGAAACTAGAATTAATCTGTCTGAATTTTTTTTTAAGGCTTACAGACATTTAAATGCATGTATCAGGACACTTTATCAACCTAACATAAAATTGTCATCTTATCTTATTATATGACTATTTTATGCATGTGTCAAAAGAATTTAAAAATGACTGCCTGTCTATTGAGTCTAATTACAAGTGCACATTATCTGTCTCGATGTACCAGTCCATATCATTGTTACCAAATACAATATATTGTATTCACCTTTCATTTTTTAACTTTAGACAGAGAAACCGCAATTTGGAACATAACTAGAACACGTACACACACTGAACACCTGAGAAGGTCCAGCGTGATACCACCGCTATGTTCTGTCCTGTTTCCCTACAGGCTACGGGGTGAGGTTCCAGGGGTGTTACAAAACAGCTTCTCTGAAAGGCCTCCCAACCTGGACTGGATGCAGACAAACACAGAAAGTAGACACACACCCTACCTTTTTTTTTTTTTTTTTACTACAAGACTAAAGCTATTTTTATAGTTTGTCCAGTGATAGGCAGGAATAAAAATGGGCCAGCAGGAAAGCCTCACAAACTGTGCTCGGCTAACTGGCCTGCTCCTGTTATTAAAGATGGCTGTGGGGCACCCACCCGAACCAGGACTCCCATCCTCTCCCTGCTCCTTCCCTGCTTGCATCTGCAGCCCTAGCCCCAGCCTGGCTCTGCCAGATGCCAGGAAAAAGGAAAGATGCCACGTTGCCCTCCAGAAGCTGATCCTTCCCCTTCCAGAATCCCAGAAGTGGAGGGCGGGGAATCAGGGGTTTTCATTCTGGGAACTCACCTGGGTTTCACGGCATTTCCCCTGGCCCTGAGCAGTCACCTTTCATTCTAATCACTTTACAAAACAATCTTTAGTTTAAAAAAAGAGGGAAAACGCAGACTTGTGAGGCAATTTGGGGAATAACTGCTGATACATCAGTTATTGACTACCTGGCTCCTGCTTATGAGCGCGCTCAAGGCAAAACCGAGAACAAAATGACAACATCAGCCGCTCACAATCAAGGCTGGCCCTGGAGAGCACTGAAGCTCTAACTGACAGTTGTCAAGATAATGGGGGCACAGCAGCCAATTCTGGAAGCTTCTCTCCCCTACGTGGACGTCCAGGGGAATGGCCTTGGCTCCTGCCCTCTTTGTTTCTCTCCTCCAGCTTCTCAGTTTCTCTTTTTTAAAATTTACATTGTTCCTTTCGTTTTGTAGGAAAAGGGGGGAGGGAGAATCACAGAGTGACCAAAAACAGTCATTTTGTCACCTTGCTACCGGGTAGAATGTCTATCCAAAGGAGAGATGTGTGGCAGGTTTTGAGAGCAAATGAATTCCCAAAGCTGAGGCCGAAATGCCTTCCTGAATGATCCATGTGCTTCCAAGAGGGAAAAGCTCCTCTCCGGAGCTGCCTGATATGTGGACGAGACTTAGGAAGGTTAGGATGGTGGTACGTGGGCCTCGCCACGTGTGCCATCTTCTAGTTCGTCCATGTCTACCCACAAAGTAAAACCTCCAGGCCTCGCCACCACAAGCTCAACCTATTCCTTGGGGACCCGCAGTGATTTGTTACTCCAGCAGGTCCTAAGGGGTCCAAACCACTTTGCCAAAAGTCAAGACGCTTGAAGGTTTACCTTTGCAATACAACTGCCTAAGAACTCCTTGGACGGTTTTTCTCTTTCACCAAATAAGACTCAAAAGGTCAATGACAAGTTGTTGTTGTTTGTTGGATTTTCTTTCCTTTTTTTTTTTTTTTTTTTTGGCCAGGGGCGGGAGGAGTTTAGGCAAGGGCTTATTAAGATTTTACACTTCCTTCCAGAGAACAAATAAGAATAGAACGAGATCTGCTATTAAGTATTGCTTGAACTTCTTTTCTGCTATTTTCAAAAAACATACTTACTGAAAAACAAACATTACGCGTAGGAGAGAGACAAAATGGTCGTTTTACCTGAAGGACACTGGCCTCTGTCACCCCGCTGCTCTCTGAGCTTCTACGGGTAACGACATTTGTCCAGCACAAACGTATAGCCCTTTGAAATTACACGCCTGGAGAAAGGAAACTCCTGCCCAGGTTTCTCCTTGGCAGGTGAAGAAATTTCTCTCTTCCCTTTGAGAAAAGACACTCAGCCATGCATAATTTCTATCAAAAAGAGAAAATCCTGAAGTGCAGAAATACGTCTTTTCAGGGATTCTTGGAGCCTGCCTTGGCCTTCTGGAGAGCAGCGCTACATTTGGCCTAGATGTAAAAACTGTGCACCTGTGTGCTACGTCTGCACACTCTCCCCAGCTCTCAGCCCTTTGTGGTTGTTATTCTACCCCAGACCATTAAAAGGGCCCTAATTCCTATGACATGATTATCCAGGTACCAAAGCCCATTTGTCACCTGCAGCAGAAAATTGAGTTAATGCACAACTAAAGGCAGCCAGGACTGTGTAATATCAACTTGATTACATCAAACTAGCTGCAAACCTAATTCTGCGGGATGACACTGCGTCGAGCTTGTCATCTCCAATCATTAAAGCTGTCAGAAATCCATCAGGTTTACAGCTAATTAGGTGAACACTAATGAAGCTGGCAAAACAACTTTTCTTTTTTTATGGCTGAGCGGACCTTTCAGTTTGGAGGGGGAAAAAAATTCTTGAGTCTTCTCAAGGTTGCTGGGACTGGATTTCCAGTTACCAATCAGCAGACATCTTTCTTTTTCCCACTCTCTTTCTCTATCAGTACAAAGCAATCAATTTGTCATCACTCCCAGTATGCCACAAAAGCAGGCATGAACCTTATAACTTGCAGCTGTGAGAACTGAAAAAGGAGGAAAAAAAGAAAAGAAAAATGGGAAGTTTTTTGCCCATCCAAACAAACAAACAAACAAACTCACACAGCACACATACTGGCCTGTGTATACTTATCACCAGCCTGGATGTGGAAGGTTTTTTTTTTTTTTTTTATTCCTCCACTCTTAAATAAGTAGCCCTTCAGACATTCCCCACCCCCTCCTCCACACGTCCATTAGGCAGAGGCATTCTGATAAAGTAAATCCAAAACCAGGGTATGGGAAAGAAAAAAAGCACTCACGCTGCCAACTTCTGATTGACCATTAAGCTATTGATGAATGTGCCTGTCAGGAGAGAGACAATTAAATCAAATATGAAACAAAGTCGTTTTGACGGGTCATTTTGATAGAGCAAAACCATTCTTCCAGCTCCTATTAGTCCTGCAGTCAAGTTTTTATATAATGAACATTTCTTAACTGACCTGAGATTTCCTGGCTGGCATTTTTTAAAGGTGCAAAAAGGTTAGTGAACAGGTTGCTTTAAAAAAAAATAAAACCAACAGCATACTTCCTCCTCCCCCTCTAATATTTTTAGCAGAAAGTTATCAAATACGAGTCTCAGATTGGCAAGGTGGAAGAGAAAGATGAAGCAACGGCGGAGAGGGCTCTAAACCAAATGTAAAGATGTGATCACATATGGTTCATTTGATTGAGGCAGAGAGATACCTTCAAATGTACATCCAAAAAGGAAAGGAAAAAAAAAATTTCAAAGACTGGAAGCAGCCCAAGACACTCCTACTGTCCAACTTTGTAAAGGAGTCCTCCAAACTTTGAGAGTTTATTTTGAGTAGATAAGCTCATTGCTTGAGCTTGGAATTTAAAGTAGAAGATGGGATGGGCAAAAAAGCACCAGCCAGAAGGTGACTTGAGAGGTGGCACCCTCCCTACAACCACGACTGTGATTTTCAAACTTTGTAAATTTGGGTAACTCTGAGGAGAGAGCAAAATCGGCAACATATGCCCCAAACCAAGTCTGTTTTCTTCAACAATTTCTTTTGGACACTAACAGGTCAGTACATTTCTGGGAGAAGAAAGAACAGCGTTCTCTCTCTGTGACCCTGTGTGAGAAGACTCAAGTTCAGAGTGCAGCCAGTGTGTGAGCTCCACTGGCAATGCCCGCTGAAGCCATGGAAGTGACCACCACCATCATTCCCACTGCCACTACAGGCACTCACCGGTGGCATGGTTACAGTGCCTTCATTCCAGAAGGGCGCCAGGCAAAGCCCTGACCCTGCTCCCTGTCCTCCCTTCTTCCACAAAAAGAACAGAAAAGAAAGGAAGAGAAGAAAAAAAGAAATGAACCTCCACGCAACCCTCCCCTTCAGGCAGCATCTGAACCTCTGCACATCTGAGTGTTACTCATATCAAAATACATCCCGTCCATATGTGGTCCTCTCAGCAGTCCGCCCCAAATCCCAGAAGTTGCACTGACAGGGCCCGAGTGACGTCACAGAGCTTGGCCTCACCATTTCGAGTGATTTATTGATGTTTATTGGGAATGAATAGATCAAAGGCAGCAGCATGACGGGCGATCAATCAGTCATCAAATCAAGGGTGGCAAAGGGCCAGAAACCCTTCTTCCAAGCAACATGCCCCCAACTGACATTATTGCAAAATAATGTTATGTGTGTGGGTTTTGTTTTGCTTTCAATGATGCTTTTTCCAGAAAAGAAAAAAAAAAAAAAAATCGGCTCAGTCTTAACAGGAGTTGACACTCCTGGGAAAAAAAAAAGAGAGAAAAAAAAGGAGCGGGGTGGGGGGGTGGTGGGGGGCGGCGAAGAAAGTACTCAGATACGTCCCAGAACTAAGTGCCAGGAGGAAATGAGGATGGGAGAAGCAGTAGAAGGAGAAGGTGGGGGTGAGCGAAAACAAACCAGGGTAAAGAGAACGCCAGCATCTAACATCGCCTTGACAGTCATCTGACAATACCCAGACCCTGTGCGCTCTGGTTTCCACCGCTGTGCCCGGTTTGGGCCCAATAAATGAAGAATCAATCGGATTAGCAGTAAGGTGGCCAAAGGGACCCACTCGCTCACTCGTTCGCTCTCTTTCGCTCGGCAGACACCGGGCAGTCCCCCGCCGGCCGGCCGCGAGAGGACACAGAAGGTGTCCCGGGGAACTCAGGTGACCCCGCCCGCCCCCCACAGAAAGAGACAGAAGAGGGCTCCTTTCCACCCCCTCGGCGGCCAGGCGGGGAGCAGAGGAGGCAGGACTCAGCCCCGCTCAGTTCGCCGCGGGCGAGCGCGGTTCCCGAAGTGGGTGCGAGCGGGAAGGGGAGCAGGGGGGCGGCGGCAGAGCGCAGCGGGGCGTCCGGGGGGCGCCGGTCCGCGAGGCGGGCGCACGCACCAGACAGGAGAGCGGTGAGAAAGCCCGGCGCCCCGGAGTTACTCTGCGTGGCCAGAGCGAGAGGGGCAAGGAGCGGGGCAAGGAGCGGGGCAAGGAGCGGGGTCGCCGCCGGCTGGAGACGCGGGGCGAGGAGAGGAAGAGGAGGCGGAGAAGAGGAGGAAGGGGAAGCGGCTCGTACCTGCTGCGCGCCGGGGCGCCTGCTGCTTCCTCCTCGGCATGATGCTCCTCCGGCGACTGCCACTGCCGCCGCCGCCGCCGCCGCCGCCGCTGCCGGGCTGAGAGGGAGGGAGGGAGGGGCGGCGGGCCCGCGGGGGGGCGAGGCGGGCCGGCTCTCAGCCTCCCCCCCGGAGAGCGGCCGCCCGCAGGATGCTGCTGCGCCCCGGCTCTCCGCGTCCCCCCCGCTCCGCGCTCCGCCGCGATCCCCGAACGTGCGGAGGGAAGAAGGAGGGCGGGCGAGGGAGGCGCGGGGAGGGAGGAGCGCGGGGGGAGGAGGAGGCAGAGGAGGAGGAGGTGGTGAAGGAGGAGGAGGAGGAGGAGGAGGAGGACCGCGCTGCCGGCGGAATGGGAAGTTTGACAAATCGCTCCAGAGGCCGGAGGAGGAGGGGCGGAGAGGAGCGGCAGCCCTGCCCCCCCACCCCCCGCCCCGTCCCCAGACGAGGTGCGCGGGGTTCGGGGCCGGGGGGCGGGGAGTGGGGGGAGAAGGCGGGCAGAGGGGTGGGAGGAGGCGCACCGGAGCGGCCCCGGCCGGTGAAGCCCGGGTCCCCGCCCCCGGGCAGGAGGGTCACGGCATCGGTGGGGGCGCTCAGCCGCCGCCGCCGCCGCGGCCCGGGGCTCAGCGGTCCAGTCTTCTGCCCGCGGCGCGGCTGGAGCGGCGGCGTCGGCAACAGGCAAGCTTAAAGGAAAAGGAGATGATCGTGTCACTCGCCCGCCCGCGGGGGCGCCGCGCCCCCACTCCCGGCCCCGAGCCTGTCTAGGACCCCCGCCCAGTCCTGGGAGGGGGTGCCGCCCCTCCGCCTCCGCCCCTTGCGCGCACGCAGGGGCGCGGCGCCGGCTCGGCCGAGCCTGTCCCGGGGCACTAGCTACTCCCGCCTGCCCCTCTTCCCCACCCGGCCTCGCCCCCTGGCTATCCCCCGCTGCCACTCCCGGGCCGTACTCCTTTCCACATGCCGCGTCCAAAGCCCCCAGCTCAGACCCCGGGCCTGGGCCCGCGCACCCCGGGGATGCCAGGGCCCGCGGGCGGGCGCCGGCGCCCTCGGGGGAGGAGGCGGGCGCGGGTTGGAGCGGGTGGGGGCTGCTCTCAGACCCCGCGCGCCTCCCGAGCTCCTCCCCCGGGACCCGCCGCCGCCACTTCCCCCAATTTTTTTTTTTTTTTTCCCGGGCAAACTTTCCCGGGCCCGTCCCGGGGGTGGGCGAGGGAGGGGGTGCCTCTTAAGTTTCCTCTCCAGACTGGGAAGATCACGGTACCTCCACCCCGTCCCTCGCCCCCTAGGCGCCGGACCGCGCCCCCAACCACGGGCTCTGGCAGATCTGAGGGCGGGACGGGGGCGGGGGCAGGAGCTCAGACTCTCAAGCCCATCCCCCGCTCCGGGGCGCCCCGAGAGGGGCTACCGCGCCCAGTGCCTGGCCTTCCGGCAGTATTGGGCAAAAAGAATTGATTATTGATTGGGTGATTGGGGTCGCCGAGGCTCGGGCCAGCCCGGCGGATCGTGGAGAGGAGGAGCTGGCAGGGCTGAGTTGGCAGCGGGGCAAAGAGGGCTCACTTACTGGCGGCCGCGAGGGCGCGGGTGGGCCGGAGCTCAATGGGACGACCCCAGGGCAGCGGCGGCTGAGCGGGAGCCGGAGCCGGAGCGGCGCGGGCGGCGGCGCATCGATGCGCTGCGGGCTCGATTGCGTCTCCCTGGGCCAGCTCTTGGGCCGGGAATGGGGCGGCAGCGGCGGGGCTGGCTCCGGGCGCTGCCGGGCGGCGGTGGCGGGAGTGCGGGGGCGGCCGCCAGACCCACGGCCCCTTAGGCGGTGCTGCTTCTGGGCGCGCCGCTGGGGCCCTGGGAGTACCCTGTGAGCCGCGTGCGAGAGTCCGGGCGAGGGCCGAAGCCCCGCGCCCTGGGACTGACTGCCTGAGCGCTCTGGGAGCTGCAAACCCCGGCCTTCTCCCGTCTTTCCCTACCACCACCCCCCCCCCCTTATGTTTCTTTTTTAGTCTCTTTCCTCTCTTCTTCTGCCCCCTCTTCTCTTTATTTTTTCCTTGTGATTGTTTTTTGCAAGTTTGTTTTAAAAGTTCACAGGCATACTTTCTTTTCTTTTAGACCAGGAGACCTCGATCTCACCCTGACGGTAAGATCAAAAGTCTCCGCTCGCCCCCAGCCTGCGGGCTTGGGCTCGGTCCAGACGCCTCCCTGAATGCAGATGTGCTGCCGCCGTCCTCCGGGGCTATAAAGCCGCCTCCTGCGCCTTGGCGTGCGCAGGAGCGCACGGAGTTGCGGGATGCGGACCCTGGGCGGTTGCGGGGAGTTGGAGTTTGGCTGCAGCTGGGCCCCGGGCTGGCCTCGTGCGTGGGGCGGGCGCGTGGCGCGGAGTTGGTGCCTGCGGCCGCAGAGGCCAGAGCAACTGCCCCTCCAGGCCCGGGAGACGCGGCCGTGGGGCGTGAAACGCTTCTTGCGAAGGAGAAAACGGTGAGTTGGCAGACGCCGCCCGCGGCCTCAGGATTCTAGGATTCTGGTTGCGGCACTGATCACCACTTGCCTGAAGGAGAGTAGGCGCCGCGGGAGGTCACCTCCTGCCGCCCTGACTCACCTTCCACACGCCGAGCGCCCGCTTGGGTCCACGGGTTGTAGCGAGTGCACAGCACTGAGCACCGTGCACGGAAGGCTGAGACTTTCGCCCTGGCTCGTGCTCCCCCTCCTCCTCTCCTTCCCGGCGCAGCTTTCCAAATCTCAGTTCCCTCCGCCCTCTCCCCCTGTCGGCCGTGGCCTGAGCTCCGGTCTCAGCGTAGCCCGCAGCCACCGCCCGATCGCTGCCTCGCCCTCCCCCGCTCAGGCACTGCGCGCAGTGCGATCCGCCCCAACATCTGTCCGTCCAACCATTGGCGCATCCATCAGTGTCAATGAGCTGCACATCGCCGCGACAGCCCGTCACGCACAACACGGGCTATGCGGGGTGCATATTGCGACCGCGCTACTTTGCCGGGGCACGAAAACAAGGTTCCGGTCCGGCTTGGCACAGCTTGGAACCCTGATCTCTACGGGGATCTTTTAGCTACACCTACCCAGTTTAATATCGGGATCTCTAAACATGATTAGTTTTGCAGGCCATTCTAGGGATGGGACAGGTGCAGGGGAACAGTGTCAACCAAGCCCTTGCATTCTGCCAAGTTCTCTGCCCCTTTTCTGTGGACTGGGTGTGGCATAGGAAAGAAGGGAGGTAGGTTTCCCAAATCCGCAGCAAGCACGATATAGACCTGGAAGCTACCTCAGCTCCGTGGCTTAAATCTTCAGCTTGGCCGAGTCCAAGGGTGTCGAGGTCGCCAGGCAGGTGTTAGCCAAAAGGTCTCAATCTACAAGTTTGCCAGGCCCCGCCTGGCTGCTTGGTACCATGGCCTGACAGTGAGGAGACAAGAAGGGAAGAAAGAGGAGGGATCCATGGGTTCTCATGGATTCGAGTGAGAACTATGAGCTCGATTTAGGGAGAAATAGTTTCTGGGTGGCAGTATGTCTGTAATTCACATGTTATTTACAGAGGGAGAGAGAACGGGGTCATAAGTTGGAGAAGCCAGTGCTTTGCAGGGAGTTGCCGACCATTCCCCAAGAGTGCTGACCCCGGACGGTGGTGGCCTGCTCCCCTGCTTCTGCTTCTTGCTTTTCCCTATCGTCCCCTAACCCAAGATCCAGAAGACAGACACCTTCACATATGTCCCTGATCATAGGATCAATCTGGCCGGGCCAGGGGCCTTTCATGTCCTCCCAAGAACTTAAGAGGAAGAGTGTACGTAGAACCTCCTCCTGGGACATCTGTGGGGCGGCTGTCCCTGGCACTTCCCCTGATATATTTGTGTTATTACTACTGAAAATATATCTGTCCGGTGCCTGGTGAGTTCGGTCCCTCCGAGTCGACTACACACGCGGGTCAAACCTGCGCGTCTCATGGTTCCGCGATTCCCGAGTTCGGAGGGATACAGAAACCGGTTTCAGGCATGCTCCCAGGCCTGCGCGGTTCAGGAGGAGGCCAGAGACCGCTGAGGCGGCGCTAGCTGGGGCTCCTTCCTTGGGAAGGACGGTCCGCGCTCTAGGGTGCCGGCTTCGCGCACCGCATCCAGCAGCTGAATCATTTCCACGCTAGACTAGAGGGCGGAAAAGCCCGCGCCTGGCAGAGGACCTAGAATTCTGTAGAAGGCACACTGTGCAGAAATCTTTGTACCCTACTCTGAAGAGTTGCAGAGACCTTTCCTTTGAAAAGCCACAATACGGTTCTGCCCTGCAGAAGCACCTGGTAACTACTTAGCCGCGTGAGTCACGCAAAAAGTGGCCCCCTCTGGGAAGTGCCGTGTTTCTGAGAATAATTTTTTACACCCCTAAAAATAAAAGGAGAAGGGGGCTGAGGGACAGTGGGGAGATACCAAAATGTCCGGTGGCAACCGCCTGTAGGGGAAACTGGCGGCTCCCATTGCGATCAGCTGGACCACCCTGTTAAGAGCCCCCCAAATTCCCAGGGGCCATGAAGACAACTCCTGACTCCCAAGATTGCTCCTCGGGCGCAATGCAACCCCGCTCCTCCTCTGCGGCGGGATTCGGAGCCCTGTTCACTTCAAATGGTCCCAACAGCCTTTCCTTCAGGTCAAAGGGTTAGAAGCCCGACTCCAGCTCCCGGAACTCACGGACCCCAGGCGGCAGTGCCGGGCCCACCTGAGCGGGTCTCTCCCATCCCGGGAGCGCTTTTGTCCTTGGCTAACCCGAGCCTAGCCGGGAGAAGTCGGAAAGGGGAGAAGTACGCAGGCGTGTGATTCGAAACAAGTGTGCGGTGGAGGGGCGAGGATCCTGACCGCGGCGGGCGGCGCGAGGAGTCAGGAAGTTCGCGCTGGGGAAGGAGCAGGCGGGCCACCGCCTGGAGGCAGCCGAGGTTGTCTTCAAGGTGCGGTTGAGTGCTGAGTGACAGCCCGCCGGTCCCAAACCAGGCTGAATTAAGTGTGTCCCCATTTGGGATGGCCAGAAGGAAAAAGACCTCCGCAAAGAAGGCATCCTTGCAGCTGGCTATCCAGGCCGGGTAGCCAGGGCGGGCTTGGGACCCAGGGGTCTAAACATAGACCTTAGAGAAGGGTTGTCTGGAGGAGGCGCGGGCAGCCCGCAGGGACAACGCCCTCTGGGAGACTACACCCCATGTCAAGGTGTGAGGGCATCTGGCCCGCCGGTGGGCCCTTGGGGAGCCCAGTGCCAGCGGGACGAGGCGGCAGCGAGGGCTCTCCAGCCGTCGCCCGCCTGGAACGTCGGCGCTCTGGTCTGGACCCTTTGACATTCCTTGTCACCACAACCTGGGCTAGGCAGGAGGAGATACCCTGGGTGCTGAGAGGCGGACTGCCACCACCTGCATACCTCAGCCAGGGATTGGGCCCAGGACCTCAGCCCCTGTCGTGGCGGGAAGAATTCGGACCCTGGGGCCAGGCCCTAGCCAGGCGGTAAATTGTTTGCTAAAAGTGCATTTATACAGCAGCGAAGTTTGTTTCTCTTTTTCCGGTAGCTTTGTTTTAACGAACCAGATGTTTTGTCTGTAAATTCTCCCAAGAACTTTTACAGTTTTGACGTGAAATAAACCTTGGAAAATCGGAGCGGTATATTAATGCCACTTCTGTGGGGCCTCGGGGGAGCTACTTCAGGCTCCCAGGGATGGGAGCTGGGGGCGGGGCAAGGCACTCCTGGAAGAAAAGTAGGAGACTTCTCTTGGCCCAAGAATTGGTGCTGAGAATGTGAATCTCCCCAGTCCCCGCCATCCCACTCCCCAAACACTTGGGTACACAGGCTATCAACCCTTCCTCCCCAGAGCGGGCTTCCTACTTGGTAAATTTCTGTGTTTCCAACACAGAGGTCTGGCCCAACTTTGCAACTCTGCTCTCTGCAGGTCTGGCAATCCCACCAGGACCACCCGACTCAAAGGCAAAAAGCACCTTTGATCTTCCCTGGCCAGCTTTGAGATCCGCTCTCTGCTGGGGCGGGGCAGAGCAAGGCTGCCCGGGGCCATCCCTGAACTGGGCATGACTGGGACTTCCTGAACTTTGGATGGAAGCTGACCCAGTCATGCCCCCTAGAAAGCTAGAGCCAGCATGTCCCCTCCTTGATGTCTCATTTCCCCCTCCCTCCCCCCACCCGCCCCCAGACTTGGGATTTCCAGGCAATTATAAGCATCTTTAAAAACAAAAATTAAAAGCTATGTACCTAACAGGGAGGGAGGGAACGCCGTTATTGGAAGGGAATCGGGTATGCCTACAGACCCATCTCCTAGCTGGGTGATTGGTAGGGACTACTTTCTGGGGTTTCCCAAGACCTGCTGGGGATTTTCCGTCCCTAACACCCTGGGGCTCTCCTCTGCTCTCAGTACCGGATTTTCAGACTTGGGGAGCACAGTTTAGACTCCGCTCCCCCTTTTCACATAATTATCTTTCAAACCTAATCCTTTACCGAACTTTTCAAAAAAACTTTTTTTAGGAGATCTAATATTAAAAAAAGTAGAAAGTCTTCGTGTTTCTGTCTAAGACAGATATACATTAAGACCAGCTTGGAGGACACAATTACTGGCAAAATGCCTTTTGATCAAATCCCTTGCGTTGACCTGAGTTGCTCGGGGAATTCCAGAATTACTCGCTACAGCGAGGCGTGTTTTTTCCCACTCTGGGTGAAGTGGATTTTTATAAACCATTTAGGCAAAGCTTAAGGAAAAAAAAACTCTACACTCAACGCAGTAGCAGCCACTGTGGGGCTCGCCCCTGGCTGGAAGCAAGCAGCTCTTTGCTAGCTGAAAAGCAGAGGTGCCCAGCTCTTCCCTCGCGGATGCAAACAAGTTCCGCGGACAGAATCCTGCTTGTGAATCACCGCGAGGCTGAGCTCAGGCTCGTCCAATGCAAGAACCCGGGAGAGGAGGAGGTCTCAGAAATCAAGCCACCAGGTCTTCTCAAACCAGACAGCCCAGCGTTGCAAGCCTGGTGACCTCATTAACTAGCCGGGGAATTTGCAAAACGTGGAGGAATTTCGTTTTCTCTTTCTCTTCTTTAATAGCTCTTCTTTTCTATCTTATATATTATGGTTTTTGTGTTTGTCGCTGAATTTCCAAACGGGGAAAATCGAGACCGGGCGCAATTCTCAGTAGGGCAGGTACAAGAGAGGGATACTGGGCTGGGACCTCGTTCCTGTCATTTTTATTTCTTGAAACTTGGGTGCATAGCACTTGTGTTTCTAGAATAGCAAACCCAGAATTCTTCGGGACGGGGCGGCCAGCAGGTTGAGTTTCTTTGTATGCGGATAGTCTCTTTTTTTCGGCAGCTTTGATAACTCCAAGAATTTCCTCTTTCACAGAGCAGCTCTGAATTCTCCCTTCCCTCTTCATCTTTCTGCCACTTTTCTTTCCCAAATCTTCCTCCTCTTTCTTCCTGTTGCTCTCTGGTTCCTTGTTGTTTGTCTGCTATCAGTTGTGTCTGGACCCCATAAGAATTTGCCAAGATTATTTATTTCAAGTCTACCAAGTGTTCATCCCAAAGAGGTCTAGTCCTCCTCGCTGTGACACGGCAGAAGCGGTCACCCAGTGCACAGATTGAGAGGGAACAAAGTAGTTTGTAGCTGCTGCAGGTTTTTTTAGGGCGGGCAGGGGAGTGGGGGGGGAGGGTGGGCGGTCAGCAATAGGTTGATACTTGGTTTAAAACAAAAGAACATGTTAAGAAGTTTCAAAGCTGCCAATAAAAACCTTTAAGTGGCTTGTGATTCAGTGCCTCGAGTTGCGGCGATGGCATTGGTAAATGACTCTAATGCCCAAAGAAAAATATTACAAATGCAGCTGTCTCGGCCACCAATCGGGCGCCGCTCTCCTGCGCGGGCGGTGGCTCCTCTCTGGCGCGAGGGCACCCGTATTTGCATGATAAATTGACCAGACTGGCTGCAGCCAATGAAATATTCAAATTAGGCCAGGGGTTAGGGGTGGAGTCCCTGGGGCGCCCTCTTTGAGCCCGAGGCTGCAGCTGGCGGTACCACCTCTCCAACAGCGCCCTCTAGAGGCAGGCCGGGGGGCAGCCCCACCCACCCCAGGAATGAGAGAGGGGAGAGGCAGTGGGCCGGAGTGCTCTTATCACCTGGAAGACTAGGTCTCTGCACTCTTCGCTTGCAGTTGGATAGCAGAGGCAGGTGGTGACGCCAAAGAGGGGTTTAAGAAAAGCTCTAGCGCCTTCACTCCAACTCCCTTCTGTAGGTTCCGGTAACAAATCTAGCGTTTGCGTGAAACGTGTGTTCCATTGGGATTAACTCCAAGATAAGACACTTGCCCATCCCGGATCTTGACCACCCTCTTCAAAGCCCTCCAATATTGAAATTCTGAAGCAGACAAATCCAACTTGCACTGAGCAGAGGACTGTATGCCCATGCAGGTCAGGCCCACTGGAAGCTGGGACTGGGAGTTGGGGTGCTGCCGGAGCCTGGCCCCCCGGGAAAGCCTGAGCAGGCTGTTCAGGTGGGTGTGCTGACAACTGGCGTCAGCTACAGGACTCCTCCCCTGGAAAAGCGCATCCTGAAGGAAGCGCCCAACCCCCTAGGCAGGAGCTCCTGTCAATGTGCAAAGGCATGCAAGGAGGGACCTGTCTATAGCATCCTTCAGGAAGAATGTGGAAATAAGGGAGTGTGCCAGGGTCAGAAGGGACTGACCCGGCCCTGATACTGACCTTTGGTCTCTAAGGAACGAGGAGAATCTGCAGGCCTTCTGACCTGGTTCTGCCTGTGGCTCAGGACTCAGTGGAGACCTTTGCCTGGGACGCTGGATTCGCTTCCATCAGGGACCAGCAGATAGTTCTTTCTGCTCAGCATCTCTTCTTTCCCACCACCTCCCATGGCCCATCATTCCAAGTACCCCGGGGCCCACCATGCCCCTGCAGGCCTATACACACACTTTTAATTGATGTATAATTGATTTACTGTGCTGTGCTTAGTCGCTCAGTCATGTCTGACTCTGTGCGACCCCATGGACTGTAGCCCGCCAGGCTCCTCTGTCTATGGAATTCTCCAGGCAAGAATACTGAAATGGGTTGCCATGCCCTCCTCCAGGGGATCTTCCCCAACCCAGAGATCGAACCCAGGTCTCCTGTATTGCGGGAGGATCCTTTACCATCTGAGCCAGCAGGGAAGCCCTACAATGTATTACTGATTTCTGCTGTACAGCAAAGTGACTAAGTTATACGCATATATGCATTCTTTTTTTTAAAAATATTTTTTCCATTATGATTTATCCCAGGAGATTGGATATAGTTCCCTGTGCTATGAAGTAGGAATTGGTTTATCCATTCTAAATGCAATAGTTGGCTATACTAACCCCAAACTCCTAGTCCATCCCTCCCTCCACCCCTTTTCCCTTGGCAACCGCCTGTCTGCTCTTCTGCACGTCTGTGAGTCTGTTTCTGTTTTGTATATTTTTAAAGTACAGAGTTTTTAAAAGTGCAATTGTCTTTCTCTGCTGTGGAGTGGTGAGCATGTTGCTCTTTCTCCATCTCTGCAGGAATTAGAATTGGGGCCCAGCTACAGACTGCCCTGGGGAGTGCTTGATCTCCACCCCGCTCCCTGCCAAGGGGTCTGCAGGTGGTCGTCAGGCTGCAGGCGAGTGTGAGTTCCAACAAGAAGGGCCCTCCAGGCCCTGCTCTGCAGCCACACTCAGCTCAAGTCAGTCATCTGCAGCCATCCTCCCCAGCCCCATTCACCAGAGAGGGGGCACCCTGGTCAGGGGGTGCTCTCAGAACCTGGACCCAGGCTGGCTAACTGTTTGTAAATACACACAGAAAAAAAAAAAAAAAAAAAACTGTAGGTGCTGAATACAAATTTGACAGAGAGTGAATTGTGACATCACCTGAGAGATATTATCAATACCTTTAAAATCTGTAGACCCAATGTGGGGGGGGTAAATTCATAAGAAGTCTTTCACATCATTTAAGGCGCTTAGGAGTGTTTTGGCTGCTGAGAGGGGCTCTGGCTCTGGGTTTGCTGGGAATACTGGTGGGCAGTAGGGGGTGAACGGGTAAGTTCAGGTACCAAAGGGCCTCCCTGCTTTTCGAGAGAATTTGCAGTTCCTACTGACTTGAATGTCTGGGGTTAGGGTTCCCACTAGGAAGGCCTGCCGGTCACAGAAGCAGCAAGGTCTTTGTAGTTCCCCTGACTCTGTGTCATGTGGCAGGGAAGCCTCCCTTCAACCTCCCAGCAGCCCACAATCCCTCCTTCCTGCTCCTCAGGCCTCACCTGTCGGCCAGGAAAAATGAGACTTGAAAATGGGCCAGAGTCATCCTCCAAGAGGGACATTTGTCAAGGAGTCATGCCCGTCTCAAATGTCCAGAAATGCCAGCTGCTCGTTCTCTGGAGGACGATTCTATCTGGGGCATGTCAGGAGCCTAGAAGGTAGACAGCGAAGGTGAGAAAGTAAGAGGGCTGACTCTCCAGCCCAGGATGCATGACAGCATGCAGGGAAAGTAGGATCAGCAGCACAGAAGGCCCAAGTGCATGGCCGGCTGCACATGTGCACACGCCAGATGAGTGCAAGCTCTGCCCATGTGAGGCAGCGCCTGGGCTGGTGGCCCCTAACTCACCAAGTGACCTCGAGTGGATTGCCCCCCGTTGTGAGCCTCACTTCCTTCATCTCCTTCTTCAGCCCTGAGTAGAAAATCAGGGAAGAAAAATTTCATCCAAGTCAGAGAAGTCCTTCGAAGCTTTTACTTCTTTGCACTGTATCCCGGGAGCTTTCAGGGCTAGACCAGGGTTTGAAAGAGGCATGGTGTTACTAGCTGTCTGCCCATGGACGAGTCACACAGCAGAGCCCACTTCCCAGGTAGAGTCAGGCTTCCCTGGGATGATGGATTTATGTTGATGCTTTGGTGAAAAACTTGGCATACAGTGGTTGTCCAGTGATGCTGACCCCTCCTGCAGCCCTGTGAGAAGGGCAGCCACCGGGTCAGACTTCTTGAAGACAAAAGCTTATAAAACAGGATGAGGTGGGATGCCCCAGAGGATACTGCAAGCAGGTGCTGTGAGTGGGACAAGGAGAAAGAAGGCGGGGAGGTGCGGAAGGCAGGGCAGGGCACAGGCCTTCTAACTTCCTGGGAAGAGTGGGCATATGCAGGGCGAGTAAGGTGGATTCTCCAGGCCTTTCTGGGAGCTAATTAAAGGAATGGGTTTAGTGAGGAGCCTCGCTGATATTTCTATTTTCCCTGTTAGTAGTGACTGGAATTTGTACCATCCAGGTCAGATGGAAAATAGAAGCCTGGAAAATCTGACACTCTCATTGATTTGCTCACATTGCCATCGCTACTTGAGAGAGGAAGCACTGTGACTGCAAAATTGCAATTAGGAGCCAGCCTGTTAAGGGTTCCTCACATGAGCTCCCGTGCTGTGTAGCTCCCAGGCCTACCTTGTCTCCTTTCCTGAGGAGGTAGATTCATTCATAGTTCTGAATGAAGCAGGGAATGCAAACGTGTCACACCTCCTCATGGTAAGGCTCACATGCTGTCTGGCACTTTGCTCTCATTTTGGTCAGGTCTTTGAAAAGATGGCAATTTCCCCAATGTTTTAAAAGTATTAGCTTCCTTTCAAACATTCTTTAACCTTTAATGTTTTGTAAGTTGATGAAAAGGTCATTTGGTTCTGAGGATGCTGCTGTTTCATAATTGTTCAGCCATCAGGGTGAATTCCATCCAAATCTTGAGTTCTTTAACGGGGCTCAGTCCACTACCACCACCACCACACACACACACACACACGCACACGCACACACACACACACACACACACGCACACTCTAGATTCTACCTTTCATTATTCATCTGTGTAAGTATATGTATGTATGTCTATATATTTGCATCTGTGTACACACATATGCTTCTAGAGACTTGAATTTAGATTAACATCGCAACATGCTCACAGAGTGACTTCTTTGCAGGAAAATATCTATAAAACTTACTTTTTTTGAATGATATGATTTGCTAAAGATTGGATGATAACCGTTTCTTATGCACTGCCCATTTTCCTGATTTTTTAAAAAAAGAGTCTAGTCAATTTCTAATTTAACGTTTCATTGTTGTGCCTACAATAAATGTGTCCAGAAGCCTAGGAGACCTAAGATGTTTTATTTCTGTCTCCTTGCATAGTGACACGGATTCTCATAGCTGTTCTCTGCCGCTTTTACCTTTCTAAACTGAAAGAGTCCTGGAAACAGATGTCTGGGCTTGTTAGATTTATATTTAAAATAAAGTTAATAGGCTCAAATAAAAGCATGGAAGAATTGTATACAAGGGAACTTTGTGAAGTAAATGCCTGGACCAGCACTATACAGCTTACTCAAGAGCCATTGGGTGTGGTCTCCTGTGTTTCTGGCCCTGATGATTGAAATTTTAAGATGAAAGATCTCCAGGCAAATACAGATAGCTGTGTCTTGTCTTTGTCGATTCGTGTAAGGAACAGATCTGGTCTGAACTGCAGTGAATCTGAAAGAGCACGCTGTCAGATTAACACATTAGACTTAAAAGACAGAATTGATACTTTTCAAAGGTTTCAACTTTTACTTGAAAGCAAACACTTCTGAAAAGCCCTTGGCTGGAATAAATTGATTGAAAGAAAGCAAAACTTGTGACCATCCGGATAGTCTCTCTCTGGGACCACCTCTCTAGAATTCTCTCAAATTTAGCCCATATTCCAGGCTCCAGACTGGTTCTTGGCACCTCTCTGGTCTGTGATTATTTTTTGACTTCTTATGTTTCTCTGTATGAGATACATTAAAAACGTAGAAAAAGGTGTAAATCATATGTGGCTTAGATAATAATTAGAAGACCAACACTTGTATAACCACCATACTCAATCACCAGAAATGATCCCTCTACCCCCTGATTATCATCACCTTTCCTAGAGGCCACCACCCTCTCTACTTTGTAGTCATTGCTTTATTACCTTGCTTGGTAGTTTTAACACTTCGGTACAAATACCCCTGTGCCTGTATTTAAACTTTGCATAAAGAAAATCGTAATGAATGAATCATTTCATGTCTTATTTCTTTCACCTGGAGACTTGACCATGTGAATGTGTGCAGTTGGTCTTTTTTAAAGCTGTGGATCATGAATATATTGCAGTATAGTAGGTTTTTCTTTTTTTCCAGTTTTTTTGGCTATTATGAAAAATGCTGCTGTGAACATGCTTATTCATGTGTTACGCACATGTGGGAGAGCTTGTCTGTTACACATATATGTAGGGGCAGGATCGCTAAGTCATAGGGTATGTGTATCTACAATTCCCAACTGTTTTCCAAAGTAGTTATGCCAATTTTCACTCCCACAAGCAGTGTTTTTACATGTCCCCATTGTTCTACATCCTTGTCAACATGTGATATTTCAAGCTTTTCTTCCCCTTCTTTTTAATATTTTCTAATCTAGTGGTTGCTGTTGCTATCTCTCTGTGTTTAATATGCATTTCCATGAATGCTAATGGGGTTGAGTGCCTTTCCAGATGTTTATGGTCACTTGGATTTCCCTATTCATGAGGTTCCTGTCCAAGTCCTTTTCCCATTTTTTTTTTTTTTGCATATGTTTTCTGTTGTTTCGCAGAGGTTCTCTATTGCCCTGTTTGCTGCAAGTTGCTTTGCAACTGTGGATCAGAACAGAAGTGTTTCAATGAGCTGATGATTGTATTTCCTAGGAAGTTTCAGTCTGCAGGTAATAGCACCCCCTGCCTATACTGGCTTAAGGAAATTGTCTAGTGGTAAATCCTGGCTCAATTATACAAACAGGAACCTAGTTTTCTCTCCCCTCTCTTAACTCTGTGTTCTCAGCATCATCTCATCCTCAAGGTATTTTGTTTGACTTCAAGAGTGGTCACAAGTGGTAATTAAATCTGCTTGCCTCTTTGTCCGCATCCAATAGGAAAGATAATTAAAAAAAAAAAAACTTTGTCACTGGCCCGTGTAATCTACATCCTTCCCTTCAGTTTTCAGAGGCCACTTTGGACAGTAACCATCCCCAGGGAACACCATACCTTGATAGACTTAATCCCTTATAGGATAAAATGAATGAGGGGGGGCAACCTCAAGCAGCCACACATTCACTGCCAAGCCTGCCGGGGTTTTAAATTTTTGTTTTCGAATTTACATAGAGTAAATTCTCTCATTTAGTGTATAGTTCTCTGAGTTTCGACAGATTCATGGAGTTAGATAACCACCACCACAATCAAAATTTGGAGAAGTCCCATCGCTCCAAACAGGCTTCCCAGGTGGCACTGGTGGTAAAGAACCCACCTGCCAATGCAGGAGATGTAAGAAACGTGGGTTCAGTCCCTGGGTAAGGAAGATCCCAGGAGGTGGGGCAGCCCTCTCAGGTATTCTTGCCCAGAGAATCTCATGGACAGAGAAGCCTGGCGGGCTGCAGTCCATGGGGTCGCACAGAGTAGGTACGACTGGAGAGACTTGGCACACAGGCACATCACCCCAGACTCTCCTTTGTGCTGCTCTTTCATAGTCAAAGTATCCTCCTACCCCTCATTGCCACTGCCCGTGCCAGGAACCACTGGTCTGTCCTTCACCCCACCCTTTTGCCTTCTCCAAGATGTACTAAATGGGGTTATACAGTAGGTTACCTTTGGGGTTTGGCTTCTTTCACTCTGCGTTTGAGATTTATCCATGTTGTTGAGTTTTTCAACAGCTGGTGTAAATGGATCACAGTTTGCTTATTCACGCATCTGTTGAAGGACAATTAATTAGGTTGTCCCCAGTTTAGGGTGACTGTGAATAAAGCTCCTATACTTGGACATACAGGTTTTGTATGAACATAAGTCTTCATTTCTCTTGCATCCCAGTGCTTAGGAGTGGGATTTCTGGGTTTTATGGTAAGAGTCCCAGTTTCCTAGGTGGCACAGTGGTAAAAGAATCTGCCTGCCAAGGCAGAAGACGCAGGAGACTCGGGTTCGATCCCTGGGTTGGGAAGATCCCCTGGAGAAGGAAATGGCAATCCATGGCAGTATTCTTGCCTGGAAAAATTCCAAGGACAGAGGAGCCTGGCAGGCCACAGTCCATGGGGTCATAAAGAATCAGACATGACTGAGCGCGCACACACACACACACACACACACACACACACACGCATGCACACACATGGTAAGAGTATGTGTAACTTTATAAGAAGCTGCCAAACTGTTTTCCAAAGTGGATGTTATCATTTTGTGTCCCCAGCAGCAAAGACTGAGAGTTCTGTTTGCTTCTGAAGAGGGTTTAATGGATGGGTAAATGCTTTGCAAAGAGTGGGGTTACTACTCAGATGCCAAGGTGGGAGAATTTAGAAGAGGTTGTTCTAAACTCACCTCCTCTGGGCTCCCAGCCCATCTGCTGTTTGCAGACAGAGTATTTCCAAGAAGAAATACTTTCAAGAGGGAATAGGTGAGCACCACTCTACTCATTTTGCAAATGAGGGTGTGGCACTGCCTCTCTTGGATGAGCCGTCCATGGTCTTGTATTTTATTCCTGGATTCACAAAGTAAATGAAGTATGGGCATTTGGAATGTTGCTATGCTATGTGGCAAGAACTAGCTAGAGAAACATATCCAGATGTACAATCAGAATGTCAGGGCTAGTGGGGACCTTAAAAGCTCTCACTTTGGACATGATTACCTATCACACACCCAGAACCCCAGAATCCCAGCCCAGGACTCTTTGTCTCCCAGGTTCAGGGCAGGGTCCCAGCAATGGTAAACTGGGATGGGCTTATGGGTCATGGCAGCTGTGTGCTCAGGAACAGAAATGAGGCTAAATGCCAGGTACACTGTGGCCAGAGTGCCTGCATTCCAGCTTGCATCCCCCAAGCCTTCACTTCCTTTATTTTAGTGCCCAGTTCTGAGGCACCTTCACATTTCAAATGTCCTGAGAATATGTTTAATTAGAACTTGGCCATACAGCCTTTTAAAATAAAACAGAAGGGTCCAGCTAATTATATCGCTCAGCATTCTGCGGCAAACATATATTTTTTAATAAAACACTTTCCTAACCAGAGGAATCCCTTGAGAGGCAAATCCTCATTTATAAGAAGTTTCCCAAAGGGACTTAAAGATGACTTATAAAGAAAGGAGACAAAGAGAGTAAGGAAGTGTTTTCCAAGAGCTTTTAAAAGATATGCTCATTCTGAGGTTGAAGTCCAGATATTTTAAAGATGTAAATTTTTTGTTCGAGTGTCTTATAATAATTTCCTTTTTTAAATATAATTTATATATTCCCTTTCCCCTTTTTGATTATTACTATAAATACCCACATTTCTTATCCAGATTCTTTTTTTAATAAGTACAATATTTAAATAAACAAGTGATTTTCTCACAATGCACTCCATTTCGCACTGGTTCCCACCCCCTCTTCCAGCTCTGCCGCTATGCACCCACGCCCTTCTCAGTTCATTTTGTTATAGCCCCATTTAAAAAGAAGCAAAATAAATAGGTGAGCTTCATTCAATTAGATATTTTATTTAACTAATCATAGCCCCCAAAGTGTCATTTCAACATGTAATCAATATAAAATGATTCGTAATAGATTTTTGTATTCTTTTTTCATGTAAACCTTTGAAAGCTGGTGTATGTATTGTATTTACAACACATTTCAGTTCAGATCAGCCACGTTTCAAGTGCTCAGTGGCCACACAAGTAGCTAATAGCTACTAGATGGGGCAGTGCAAGTCCAGACAAGGAGTCTTCCAGAGAAACTTGCTGTCCTTGGCATCTTAACTTAGTCCCCAAATCCAGCGACCATATGCCTCCCTCATACCCTTTACTGGCCTTTTGTGTTGGCAGTAGGTCAGGTGGTCACATGTAATATGACTACCTTACCTGGGCATTTTTACCTCTTTCCTGCCTTGCTAATGATACACCACAGTATCTCCCCAGCCCGGTTTGTTTTGGACTCATTCATTCAGAAACATTTATTGAGCACTTCCCAGATGTTAAGCCCTGTGCCCGGCCCTGGAAATACAGGTGAGCAGACAGACTTTTCTTGCGAATTAATTACAGAACTTTTCAGTGTTCTTAGGGTCTAGTGGGGACACAGACTTTACTCAAATTGTTATGGAAGTCTGTAATTTCAAACTGTGATAAGGGCTGTGAAGGAGATGTACATTAAAAAAAAAATGCTAACCCTTGGGTCACTGCTTGTGTGGCTTGTCCCTCGGGGTGTTTAGTAGAAGTTGTCCAGCCCCCAGCCAGGTTGTCTTGCTGAACATTGATGTGACAGAGGAGAGGCAGATGAGACAATCTCAAGATCTCCCTAGTCCCGAGCATCTGTAAGGAAATTTCCAGGACCAGTAGCCACTCACCAGTTCTTAAGCCAGTGACCCAATTCATCCATTTGTGTTTGTATAGGTTGCTCAGTTGTGTCTGACTCTTTTGTGACCCTATGGACTGTAGCCCGCCAGGCTCCTCTGTCCATGGAATTCTCCAGGCAAGAATACCGGAGTGGGTTGCCATTCTCTTCTTCAGGGCATCTTCCCAACCCGCGATTGAACCCAGGTCTCCCGCATTTAGGCAGATTCTTTACTATCTGAGCCACCAGAGAAACCCTATTATGAGGCTGCTAGAACACCAGTCGTAAAGAGGAAGCAGAACACAACTCATTCATTCATTCAAGCATCAATTCTTACCGAGTAATCTGTGGGATGTGAGGCCCCACTCTGGACATTCAGGGAAGCAAGGCCAGCATTCTCTTTGGCCAGACTACACTGCCAGCTGGGCACACTTTCCTAGAGAAGATAACACTTTAAAGAAGAGGAAAAATCAATGCTGATAGAACTCCTTCTCTGGTTCCTAAAATGATATTGTCCCCCGTGGCTGGTGATTTGAGCCTGGGACCGAGCTGGGCAGCCTGAGCCCTGCATGGATGCAATCTTGCGAGCGCCTCAAACCTGGCCGGATCAATAAACAAGAGGCAGTGCCGAAGCCAGCTGGGTGGAGGGGGGCTGGGTTCAAGGGGCAAAGTCTACCATTCCTCTTCTACTCCCTGAAAGAGGACAGGGACCCTCCCTTCAGTCCGAAGTCCCCGGGGACAGGGTAATTTCAGCTGCACTTGATGTAACCTATACATCACTGCCTTCTCGACCAGTTCTCAAATTAAACTCTGATGTATAAAGTTAAACAAAAATGAGATAAAAATTGGCAGAGGTTGAAGAGGGTCAAAGTAGTCAAAACGCAAGGTAGACCATTGCTCCTTTTGATTTATGTTGTTCTGTACACTTAGAAAAAAGAAAATTGTAAATCTCCCTGAGACTTTTTTTTCAATGAGAGTGAGGCATTACTAATTTATTTTCAATAGAGTCCCAGGTTTCTCAACTGGGAGGAGCGCTGGGCCTATTGTTTCTGGTGAAGACGTCATGGTTTGACCTCAGAAGGGGCTTGTGATGACAGGAAAGCACCCTGCAGAATTAGAATTCTCAGGCAGCAGGCTTAACCAGGATCCAGCGGCATCGCTGATGCTGCAGACCTCAGGGTCTGCTCTGCCTTCTCATTTAATCTCCACAATCCCGGATGAGGTGAAGCACACAGAATTTATCGTTCCCCTTTGTTAGCTGAGGAAACTGAGGCTTAAGGAAACTGCATGTCTTTGATAAAATACCAGCATGCCTAAGGTGCCGTGGCACAGAAGTGGAGAGGACAAAGGCCAACTCTTACAGACCTCAGCTTCCAGGGAAAGAGAAAATAGCCAAGTGAAATGAATAAAAATAAATATGATTAAAGGTAGAATGAATTGCTGTGAAGAATATGGAGCAGGAGAAGAGAATAGAGAGGTGGGGATATGGAAGCCAATGGAAGGTGTAAACCATCACTTTGATGATTTTGGAAGATCACAAGGGCAGCTATGTGGATGATGAAGTTAGGTGGGCAAAGGTGAGGTCAGGGGGTCAGTGAGTAGGCAGGGACCCTGGTCCCAGCAGGACACAGTGGTCACTTGGCCCATAGTACTGGCTACGGTGGGGCTGAAGATCTATTTTGAAGGTAGGGCATCTGAAAAGGAGTCTTTCTTCACTGCACAGCCTGCAGTCACTTTGCAACACTGAGGTACCTGAATCCCAAGCCAACTGCTTCTTGCGGGGAATGAAAAAGGGGAAAGATGGGGCTGAGATAGCAATAGTGGAAAGCAGGCATTCTGGAGAGGGGTACTTGGTCCAGGCATATTTGTGCGTGCACATGTGTGTTTATGAGTGTGTGTGTTGTGACACACACTTTCAGCCCTGTTTTTTCTAATTAATTGTGAAAATGAACTTCCAGCGCATTTACCTGTGTTCTTTCCTTAAGCCCTTAGTCTGTCTCTTGTCGCTGCCGCTCCACTGAAACCACTCTCTTCAAGGGCATCCTCACCTTCCACATTGCCCAGGCCATGACCAAAGACCCAAGTTTCCTCACACAGTGGCAGCTCAAGGGGTTCCTGAGGCCCATCTGCCTGGTACCTGGCATAGATTTCTGCACAGAGGTCACCTCCGTGGGAAGAGACTAGGATGAGGTTTCTGTGGATGTCAAGACCAGCCTTCAGCCCGTGTTCTGATGCAACCGCAGCTGCTGCAGGGCCCACAGCCTGAGGGGCTTCACAGGTACCAGTGTGAGGGCGCCTCAGGTAGAGCTCATCCCTGACATGAGTAGCTTCTTCTCTCTACAGAGCACTGGCAGCCTCAGGCCAACCTCACCAAGTTCTCTGGAACTTCCTCTGAAGGTCCTTCTCTGTGTTGGGCTCTGGAGGGGAAGGGAGCATGGAAGGGGGTTGGGAAATGCAGAAGAGCTGGTCTACTGAGGCCACACCCTTGCTGGGCACCCAGGTAGACTGCATGTCTCATTCTCCCTTGTAGGTTGATGTGGTCATCTCAGTTTCCTCAGATGGAACGTGAGCAGAAGGGATGTGTTCTAGCGTCAGGCCTAAGCCACAAAAAGCCCCTGGGAACACTCCTCCATTCTTGGCAGCTTCCATCAGCTGGACACAGATGACGATGCGGAGCCAGGGAAAAGTGAAGCCGCAAACTAGAGGGAGGCTGGGTCCCTGAGTAACACTTCAAAGACTGCCACTTGAGCAGGAAATAAACATCCAACTGTGTAGAAATTTTGCCTGTTGGGCCTGTTTGTTACACAGCTTGGCTGACCGTAATACAATTCTTGTTCTCAGAGAGTTTATAGTCCCATTAAAAAGACTCAGTTACACAATTCTGAAACAATAGTGGGTGTCTCAGAAGAGGAGGTGGGTTATAGGGTTTGGGCTTTCAATTCTGAAGTTCCCCTAGGCTACAGGCTCCTGGCCCTGTGACTTTACCATCTAAACCCTTTTCTAGAAAAGTGGGAAAGAGTCAGATTGGGGGAAGGCGCTACTGGCAGAGGAACACCACAGCTAAAGGCTCACAAATAGGACTTGAAGCAAACAACAAGATGAGATGAATGCCAATGATCCTCAGAAGGGGAACACAAGTAAATGGTCCCTAAATATCTAATAACTTCTGCTGTCACAGGTGGAATAGGATCAGAGGTCTATAACTTCTCTCTGACCTAATATACCTCTCCAGTTCCTGAAAGCAGGGAACACTGAGCCTGCTATGCAGGACATCAGTCTCCCACATCCCTTCTCCAGGCTGGTCCCTCAACCTGTTATCTGGGCTTCAGGGGATAAGTTCTCCCAGTCTCAGATGCTTGATGAGAACAGCAGTCTTACCCTGCTTTCTCCAGAGGCTATAAGGAAGGGGATTTCATCATGTTTCTGAGCTGAGGGTCCTAATGGAGGCTTCTGAGTATCAGCTGAAATTCAGATGTGGTCTTTGTGGCCCCAGTTCCCAGCTGGGCACTGGCAAGTATGACTGGGCTGGGGCCATCTGAACACAATAAGCTTGGGAGCAGAGCCGACTGCTCATTTCTGGTTTCTAACTGAGGACCCAGAGTCCTGGGGCAGGGGCCTCGCCACCCTTCACCCTCTGCTGGTGGCAGGACCACAGAGGTATTGAAAGCAGTTTCCCCTTTGATGGGGGGAAGACAGACACGGATGCTACTGGTTCTCTTGTGGTGGACTCTGCACCCCCCACAAACCCTGACTGCACCCTAATAGACAGTGCTTCTCTGGGCACACGATGACAAGTATGAAGGCACCTAAAAGTCCCAGCTCTCTGTTTTGACTTGTGGTGTGACCTTGACCTTCTTACTCACCTCACCCCCCACCCCACTGCTTCACAACAATTATTTCACAAGGTTCTATTAAATTAGCATTCATTGTTTATTATATAAATATTGTTCACTGTTGAGTTAGGTAGTATAGCAGGATACTTTGATTGTTTCTGTTCTTTTTTTGGGGGATGCTGTGCTGGATCTTGAGGCACACAGGGTTTTTCTCATTGTGGTGTGTGGACTCCTCCTATTGCAGAGCACAGGCTCTAGAGAGCTCAGCCTCAGTAGTTGTGATGCTCAGTTTCCCTACAGCATGTGGGATCTTAGTTCCCTGCCCAGGGATCGAACCCACATCCCCTGCATTGGAAGGCTGGATTCTTAACCGCTAGACTGCCGGGGAAGTCCTGCTTGATTTTCTTGGTACATACGATTAAGCCACCCCTACAACCTCTCCATATGACTTTTCACAAGGTCGAATGTATCAGATGGTCTCTTGCTGTTGGAGGCGTCTGCTGAGTCCTCTGATGGTATGGTCTGGTCTGTACTTGAGTGTCATCACAGCTATTGTCTGGAGCTTTTAATCACTGCCAACCTGGGAACTCCCTTCCCCTCTTTCAGACATTGGATACCCTGCTTCCTGGAGCTTCTGTCTTTTCTTTCTTGGTTTAATCCCTCCTTTCACTGATGCACAATGCCTAGGAGCCTTCTGACGATGTAGTTATGACGTCTGGATTAAGCTGGCAGGTGAAAGAAGTTTCTTCTGCCTTCTCTTCTAACCATCCCACAAACAGAGAACAAAACAAAACCATGGCAAATAAATGAGAGGGCAAGAATGCCAAGCAGAAACACAAACTCGGTGTCTATAACCTGATACTGAAAAGGGTGGAACGTGGATGGGAGAGGCTTGTCTGCAGCAACACTGGGGTCAATCTGCCAGGCGGAACCCCCAGTAGCTCAGAGCACACCACACATGGCTTAGGAGACACCACACGTGGCATGAGGTCACCTTCGAGGGAGGCAGTCTGGCCCACATTCAAGAACCTATGACCCCCTCCCCAATTATCTGAAAGATGGGTGTTGAAAAGCTAGAGTGAATATCAAACACAAAACAGTGAGATTTAGAGCAAGTCTGCTGTTAAACACAGACCCCCAGTTCCCTCTTCTCTCAACGAGCAGAGGCAGGTCAGGAGGTAAACTTTTCCTTATGTAATACAAGTTCTAGGCATTTTAACACAGGTGTAGATTCCTGTACCCTCTACTATAGTCAGGATACAAAAGAGTTCCATCACCCTCCGGCCCCACAAAACCCCACTCCACCATGTTTCCCCCTTTTTGGACACACCCACCCCTTACCCCAGACCCCTAGTAAGCTTTGGTCTGTTCTCCACAACGTACCTCTTCAAAAATGTCATACAGGTGGAATCAGAGCATATGTATGTAACCTCTCGAAACTGGTTTTTCATTTGGCACAATGACTTTTTGATTCACCCAAATTATTGCATACATCAGTCTTTGTTTCTCTTTGTTGCTGAGTGATGTCCCATCGTAGGGATATACCGCAGAGCAATTATCCATCTCCCCTCAAAGGACATTTGGGCTGTTTTCTGTTTCGGCAATTATGAATCGTGCTGCTACAAACATTTGTACACAGGGTTTGGTGTGAAGACAGATTTTTATTTCACTTGGGAAGGTACCCAGGAGTAGGATTGTGTGGGTTACAGGGTGAATGTACATTTACAGGAAATGACCAAACCCTTTTATAGACTTACTCCGCTACTCTTCTTCCCACCAGCAATGCACGAGCGTTCCTGTTGCTAGACCTAACCAGAACTTGGTATTGACAGTACTTTTGTTGTTGCTGTTGTTAGTCATTTTAATAGGTATATAGTGGTATCTCATTATGGTTTTAAGTTCTATTTCCCTAATGACTAATTATGTTGAACACTTTTCATGCGCTTCTTCATCATCCTTACATCGTTTTGGTAAAGTGTCCCTTGAAGTGTATGTCTGTTTTTTAATTGAGTTGTTTGTTTTATCGTTGAGTTTTGAGAGTTCTTTGTATATTAAAGGTGCAAGCTCTTTGTTGTATTGAATAGGTGATTTGAAAAATTTTCCCCCAGTTGGTAGCTTATCTTTTCATTCCCTTCCTTGTCTTTTTTTGAGTAAAATTTTTAAATTGTGATGATGGAGACCATCTTTAAACTTATTCCTATCCCCACTACTATGCACTTATTGAGCACTGGGGTATGCAGATTCCTGCTAGGTACTGCAGAAGACTCATGGGATTGAGTGCTTAAGGAATCATCTGATGAAGTCACTGCCCTTTCCCCTCGGGATGGGTGTCCAGTTTCGACCCTGAGCCCTGAGAGGGGCTTGGGACTTCCTCAGATGTTGTACCTGCAACTCTGCTAAGTTTTAAACTTGTCCATTAGAATTATAGCTGAGCATCCCCATCTTACCCACACTTATAAAAGTCATTTCCTCCCTCTCCCCACATAACCTGCTCGTCCAAATTCAGCCCAGGCTTGAAACCTTCTCTGATCCGAAACTTCCATTTCTTCGTCTGTTGCCTGCTTTGATTATGTCACCCTTTCTGCCAGCTGGTTGGGTTTTAAGGATTAAATCACCTATGTAAAGCTTTTAGAAATGCCCAGCACCAAGCCTATTACAAAATATGTTTCCCATGTAAGTTGCTGCAAAACCAGACAAACCCCTAAACGCCAAGAGCTCCTCATCTTAAGGTTCCCTGCCATCCTCCCCTAGAAGCCAGGATCTACCAGAGGTCTCTGCAATATGATTTCAATGGCAGCAAACCAGCCCACGTGTAGACACCTCAGGCAACAACTCGCACTATCCCACAAACTTTATGGAAATAGCTGCCAAACGGCAACACTATGTGTGGGATTTTAGGTGACCTGGCAAGTCAGTAGAAGGAAGGCTACTGAGCAGCTCTGAGCCAGGGGCTTCCGGTTGCTCCTAGGGCCTACCACCAAGGTAGGTTGACATGGCCGCTGGTCCTCCAGAGTGCCCTGGGCTTCCTTTTCTAGGATGGGGACAAACCAAAAGCAGACCTGAGTCTGCAGTTCCGTTTAGTGGGCCCTGTTCCCAAATGTCGATTCCTAATAGGCAACAGCTGCTGCTGTGGTTTCTTCTGGGCGAGTGATTCATGTCTTTGCTCAGAAACGATAAGCAGAACAAATGTTTACTTAGACGGATAACAGAGGGACAATTGGAAAACAGAGACTGGCAACTGGAAATATGTTGTTGCGATTTGATCCATGACAATGAATCTGAATTAGTCATATGGCACTAATTGGTCAGGCTTTCTAGGGGCTGGAGGCAGAGTGGGCCGTCAGGGGCAGGAGGCAGCTCGCCTTCCTGGAAGAGGAGTACCAGTGATGGAAGGACACGTGGAAAGGAAGTCCTGAAGGTTTGCTCAGAGCACGTCAGAGCTGCTGCCCCCTCTCCAGGTCACCCTCCCTGACCGGCTGCCTTACTGGGTATCCAGTCTGGTGCCTCACCCAGAGGAGCCGTGGTGAGAAGGGGAAGCTCGGCACACACGTGCCTGCTGCCTCTAAAGTCCATGAACATCTTCTTACACATTCAGAAATGAAAGAAAACCGTTAACTTTCTGTGTGCATGCATGAGAGAAAAGCTTTTAAGAAATCCAAACACTCCACAATAATGAATTTGAATCTTCGGGACAGTGGTACCTATATTGATTCACCTAAGGAAGAAACAAATACCTTCAGTGCTGAAACCTAAATGTGGGGCTGTGGAAGAGGATTTGCAGTCTAATTATGTCTACATAATTTAAGATCTTGCATCCCATTTTATGCCTATACACGATGTACAGTCATCCTCAAATACATTATTTAGTAGAGAGATCATAAATATTTCTATAAGAAGGGAGAAAAGGCAGAAGTATAATTTCTTTTTTTTTTTGCCCCAAAGAGAAAAATACTATGTTTTGTGAAAAATGTCTTAGAGAATCAGGAGGAAAAGTACAGGGAAAACCCCAAACTCAGATTCCTTCTTACTCAGGACAGAACCTCTGTGGTTGGTGCTGACGAGTCTGGAAGCATAATTGAAGTCAAAAGGAAGGTGTTCTTTCTCAGAGCAGCAATACTGGGCTGGGCATGGGAGGGGGCTCTTTTAACAGCAAACATGAGCATGGCGAATAAAGAATTCAACCTTAACTTCACAGGTGGATTTTTCTTTTTTTAAATCAATTGTTAATTGTTTTTCATTGGAGTACAATTGCTTTAGAATGTTGTGTTAGTGTCTGCTATACCACAACGTGAATCAGCTGTACTTACACATATAATACATATATATCCCTTCCCTCTTGAGCCTCCGCCCATCATCCTACCCCTCTGTGTTGTCACCGAGCACTGAGCACCTGTGTGATACAGCAGGTTCCCACCAGCTAGCTATTTCACAGATAGCAGTGAATATATGTCAGTGCTACCTTCTTGGTCCATCCCACCCTCTCCTTCCCCTCTTGGGTGCACAAATCTGTTCTCTATATCTGTGTCTCTATTCCTGCCTTGCAAACAGGTTCATCAGTAGCATTTTCTAGATTCCGTATGTACGTGTTAATATACGATACTTGTTTTCCTCTTTTTGACTTACTGCACTCTATATGACAGATTCTAGGTTCATCCACATCACTACAAATGACCCAGTTTTGTTCCCTTTTATACCATATCTTCCTTATCCATTCATCTGTCGATGGACATTTAGGTTACTTGATATCACAGGTGGGTTTTTCTAAGCATGATATAAAGTGTGTAAATGGGATGACGTGCTCCCCTCTGGGCGTCCACCAGCACTTCCTGTAGGAGGCTGTCTGGGGCTGAAGCAGAGGCTGGAGGAAGTGGGGTGGGGCCCAGGAGCCCATGAGTGGATGTCCTTCCATATTGGAGAAGACAACTGTCGGGTTTGGTGGCCCAGCTCTTTTCCCTCCTTCTTCCACTGACAGCAATCCATGAGGTTTGGGTGTGATTAGAAAATGCTGCCCCCTTCCCCTCAATAGGCCCCAGTTCCAGGGAAATCTTGTGGTCCAGGCTGAGTCAGTGAACTGCCTCCAGCCGGTCCCCTGAGGCTGGTGTTGGATGGTTCCGTGGCCCAGTCTGGGCAACTGAGAGTTTAATGCAGAACTTGTGC
The DNA here is from genome assembly GCF_029378745.1 of Bos indicus. Classification (NCBI taxonomy): domain Eukaryota; kingdom Metazoa; phylum Chordata; class Mammalia; order Artiodactyla; family Bovidae; genus Bos; species Bos indicus. The sequence goes on from NC_091777.1 coordinate 42,512,898, forward strand.
CTGAATTTCGAGGGCTGAGAAGCTGCTTTTCTGGCCAGTTGCTGAGAGGACGGTGTGATGTTAGGGCTGCCAGTGGGCATGCGTTTGCCGCATGTCCGGCCAGAGTTTATGTCCCTGGCTAGACCACACTTAGACTTCTCACTGACTCATGCCCAACCCACTTAGATGCTTTTTTTTTTCTGCCTGGATTTATCACCATTGCAACAGAGAGAGTCATCACAGACACTCCTCTTGGCCCAAGACAGAGAGGGAGGAATAGTATGAAGATAAGGACTGGATGTAAGTTCTTCTTGAGGACTCTAAGCACCTCTGGGGGACCACAGGGTCCTCGTGCAGAAGCCCCTCCATAGCTTCCTCAATGTGTCCAGGCTCTAGGTACAGTCAAGGCCTCGACTGTGTGGCCTCCTGAGACCAGCTCCCATGGGCGGTGCTCACCATGGCTGGGTTCTTCTTCCACAGCTCACAGTTTGCCTCCTTGGTTGGGAAGCTGTGGATCAGAGCTCTCAAGAGTGTCTCCAGACTCACTCTGCTCATCCTCTGTCTGCCATGAAAGGCTTGAACTGCACAGCGCAGAGACCAGTCTCTCCATCTAAAAGCTCCCAGTTCCTCCCACTATGTCCATGGCTGTGGCCCAATGACCTCCTGCCCATGGAGCCCCAGTTCTCTCAGGCCGGTGTTCTCTTAACACGTCCACTCAGAACTGATGCTACTCAACTGGCCTGCTTGGGAGTGAAGGCTGGGGCTTGTGGCTGGGCCACACAGGAAGTCCTGTGTGTTCATGTGTGATCAGTCGTGTTCAACTCCATGCAACCCAGTGGACTGTAGCCCGCCAGACCCCTCTGTCCATGGGAGCTTTCAAGCAAGAATACTGGAGTGGGTTGCCATTTCTTCCTCCAAGAGATCTGCCTGACCCAGGGATTGAACCCACCTCTCCTGGGTCTCCTGCACTGGCAGGCAGATTCTTTACCACTGAGCTGCTCAGATGTGGTTAAAACACCACTTCTTACTGTTCCTGGAGAAACAACCAGAATTATCCCTACCAGACCTAAAATCCCTGTGTGTGCTGGGTACCAAAGACTCAGGACCTCTTCTCCCTCCTTCCTGGGTGTTTGTTCTCTCTCCTTCTGGGGACCTCTGTCTTTCCTGGATCAGTTCCTGCCCATCCTTTTTTTAGGTCTCAGCTTGAATGGCTCTTCCCTGCCCCCAAACTAGGCCAGACCACTCTGCTGTAAGTCTTACTCATTCATTCATTCATTCATGGGGTGTATTTTTTTTTTTAATAGCATCTGCTATTTTTCCTGAACAGGATGCACCCTCATATGAGCTCACAGTTATCTCCATGTCACCCTCTGTGGCTTGTAATGAAGGCCTGTGTCCCTTGCACAGCCCTGTGTTCAGAGCAGCTAGTATATTTATATCAGGCTTTCAGTGAATAAGTGAATGCATTTGTCCCTTATTCCTTATTTGCAGTTCTCTCTCTTGCCTTTCCTACCAAGTCTTGGCCTCGCGGCCCCTAAATGTGTGGCCACAATTCACATTTCCCTAGAACCCCTTCTCAAGTGACCTCATAAACGGGGAGGATGGATCAGGAACTATCTGGAACATGTACAGCCATGAAAAGTCAATGATTCAGGCCCCGGGAGGCCTGGTTTGGAAAGGTATGGTGTTGGAGTGGGTCTCAGAATTGTCAAGCTCCTGGAAACAGAGGGCAGGGGACAGGATTAGTAACCTTAGGCTGGCAACTGGCAACCAAGGGGCTTGCTCCTGGCTGCGGCGTTCTGGCTGTAGTTGGGGCATTAGTGCTAGGGCTCACCCTGCAGTGTGCCCATCGCCTCGAGGGCTCCATAGGCCACTAATGTGCATAATGCATACCAGAGAGGTGACACAGCTTTTACTAGGAAGTCCAGATGTTGAACACACATCCAGGAGACCTGCGAGATTCTGAATTGTCTGTGACATAAAACTATATCAAACATATAGTCTGGTTTAACAATATAGCTTGTGTGTGTATGCGTGCATGCGCACGTCTGTGTGTGTGTGTGACAGAGAGAGAGAGAGAATCTCATTAAATATTTGGAATGATCGCATTTCAGGGGCCTCTGACCATGGCTTTGTGTGCTGTCTCCTGGGTGTGAGTAACTGCGAGGCTGAAGTTAGATCTCGTGGCTGGAAGGCCGGGGGCTGGGCCAGAGTTCATCTGCAGGTTCCTGGCTGGCCCATTGCTCCAGTTCCACTGGGTGTGTCATCAGAGAAGCAAGCAGCATCCTGCCTCCTCCACAGTGGATGATTTCTTCCATAAGAATCAATCCAGTTAAGATCAGAAAATGAACAGTTTCTTTGGGTCTTTCTGCTGCCCCAAGTCGAGAGTCCTCTTGTCAGTCATTGTATAACTATCTGCATGTGTGTGCATGCATGCTAAGTCGATTCACTCCTGTTGGACTCTGTGTGACACTCTGGACTGTAGTCTGCCAGGCTCCTCTGTCCATAAAATTTTCTAGACAAGAATACTGGAGTGGGTTGTCATTTCCTCCTCTAGGGGATCTTCCTGACCCAGGGACTGAACACCCACGTCTCTCTCTCTTTTTTTTTTTTTTAGATTTCTTTCTTTCTTTCTTTTATTTTACAATATTGTATTGGTTTTGCCATACATTGACATGAATCTGCCATGGGTGTACCTGTGTCCCCCATCCTGAATCCCCCTCCCACCCCCCTCCCCATCCCATCCCTCTGGGTCATCCCAGTGCACCAGCCCCGAGCACCCTGTGTCATGCATCGAACCTGGACTGGCAATTCGTTTTACATACGATAATTTACATGTTTCAATGCCATTCTCCCAAACCATCCCACCCTTGCCCTCTCTCACAGAGTCCAAAAGACTGTTACATACATCTGTGTCTCTTTCACTATCTCACATACAAGGTTATCGTTACCATCTTTCTAAATTCCATATATGTGCATTAGTATACTGTATTGGTGTTTTTCCTTCTGGCTTGCTTCACTCTGTATAATAGGCTTCAGTTTCATCCACCTCATTAGAACTGATTCAAATGTATTCTTTTTAATGGCTGAGTAATATTCCATTGCGTGTATGTACCACAGCTTTCGTATCCATTTGTCTGCTGATGGACATCTAGGTTGCTTCCATGTCCTGGCTAGTATAAACAGTGCTGCGATGCACAGTGGGGTACACGTGTCTCTTTCAGTTCTGTGAACCCATGTCTTATGTCTCCTGCATTGGCAGACAGGTTCTTACCACTAGTATACTTATCTAGGTTTCTAAATAGTATTTGTTTACCTTTTTCTAACTGCATAAAATAATATATATTCATAACAGATAAGTTAGAACAAATTTTAAATAATATAATTGTAATCTCTTCACTCCCAGAAAATACACCAGTGCATTGGCATCTAGTTTTTTGTTTTTTTCCAATTTGGCCATGCTGCAGAGCTCTATAGGAGCTTAGTTCCCTGACCAGAATTTGAACCTGGGGATCCAACAGTGAAGGCACTGAATCCTAACCCATGGACCACCAGGAGATGCCCTGCATCTAGTTTTCTATGAATAAATATTGTGGAACAAGCCCACAACCTTATTGTGTATTCATTTCCATATCTTGCTTACCTATACATCAAGAATATCTTATTATCATCATTATTACTCTCTGAAAGCACACTTTTACTTGTTTCATAACATTCCATTATTTGGATATACTACTATTTATTTCTTTTCTTCCAAGCTACTTTTATTTATTTTTAAAATAGTTTTTGTTGGAGTATAGTTGACTTAAACAAGGTTGTGTTAGTTTCAGGTGTACATCAAAGTGAATCAAATACACACACACACACACACACATCTCCATTCTTTTTCATATCCTTTCCCCACTTAGAATATTGAGTACAATTCCCTGTGCTGTATAGTAGATCCAAGCTAGTTATCTATTTTATATATAGTTGTGTGTATATGTTAACCCTAATCCCCTAATTTACCACTTCCTCCTACATTTGGTAACAATTAGTTTGATTTCAAGATCTGCGAGTCTGTTTCTATTTTGTAAAAAAAAGTAAATTTGTATGAGTTTAATCATTTTTACTGGTTGCATAGTATTCCACTATTCGGTTATGCTACTGTTTATTTAACCAGGCTTCCATCTCTGGACACTTAAGGTGTTTCACTTATTTTCCAGCAAAAGTAGATACAAATGAACGCTCTTACATATAGATTTTTATGAGTATCTCTGAGTATTTTCTTAGGAAAACCTCAAGACTTTTTTGGGATCGATTGGGAAAGATTCTTTCTCTTGCTCAGACTGCTTGACTGGTAGAAAGTCAGCCTGGGGGAGCTGGAGACCTCTTGGCTGCTTTCTAGGGAAGGAAGCCTTAGAAAAGTAGAAAGGAGAAGGTGAGAGACATGGGCGTCCTGACGGTGTCATCTAAACACCTGGGCCTAGCTGTGCTGGCCTTGCCATCTTTGTGTCTACAATGCATTGCATCTCGTTCAGTGTGAGCTGATGTCTTTTACCTGCCACTAGCAATGGCACCCCACTCCAGTCCTCTTGCCTGGAAAATCCCATGGACGGAGGAGCCTGGTGGGCTGCAGTCCTTGGGGTCGAGAAGAGTCGGACTCGACTGAGCGACTTCACTTTCACTTTTCACTTTCATGCATTGGAGAAGGAAATGGCAACCCACTCCAGTGTTCTTTCCTGGAGGATCCCAGGGACAGGGGAGCCTGGTGGGCTGCCGTCTATGGGGTCACACAGAGTCAGACACGACTGAAGTGACTTAGCAGCAAACATTCATCAAACTGAGGGATGAAGTACATGGTCCCAGGGCTGGAAGTTGTGCATGAACTTCTACAATAGGAGTGGCCATCCAGCTTCTGATGAGACTCTTCCTGTGGTGTCTTCAGACTCACTACCTTTGAAACAAGCCCATTTCCTTGCTGGAAACTCTGAGGGCTAAAAGTTCCCTCCTATAGCGACTAAAATGCATTTTCCTTTATTTTTAATTTTCAGATGAAGGTTGGAGAATGCCAGTACTCTTATTGAGGGTGCCAGGGCTAGCACATGATACCCTCCCTACTGCCAGTAATGGGTGAAGTTAACCCAGATTGCAGAGCTATCACTCAGGCACCACCAGAGCAGATATGCAAAGCCTCCTGTTCACGCTTGAAGCAGCATCAATCCCCAGACCTCTAGTCCTCACTTTCCCTTCCTTTTATCTGGGCTGGGAGAGAGGGCTTATGCAGCATGAAGCCATCTTATCCACAGTTTAGCAAATGTCTGTGGAGTCTTTAAAACGGTTTCTATCATAATAAAAATATTTTAACTTATAACCTCACAAAGAGATAGGCATGGGAGTCTTTATAAAGCACAGAAATCCAGATGAGCATAATTTGAAAGTAATTTGAATCGTAATGAGTATTTTTAATGTAAACAGGCAGGAGGAAAATTTTGCTGGGTTCTGATGTAGTACACACACCCAAATATGTGTCTTTCGATGGAAATATGAGTGTCAAGGGAATCCAAGATGGTGCAGCCGTCACTGGCATAAATAAGAGAGAAAGGATATTTTCTGGGGGTTTCAGCAGGAAAAGAAAGGCAATGATTGTGCTATGCAGCCCGTGGTCATTGCCAATCTAGCCTCTGAATGGAAACTGGGGGCAAAATGTAGACAAGCTGAAAACACTGACTAGTTCTTATGAGACAAAAAGAAGGATGTGCTGGAAGGTTTCTTAGAGATAGAGAGGGACAGGTGTCTGCAGATATCAGGCACTTGATACCCCTCCCCCACCTAATATTTGCACTTCTATTGATATTTAACTAGTGCATCTGCCCTACTTCTCCCATTTTTTGTCCTCACACACATAAGGAACTTTTACACCATTACAGTAGATGTAAGACCACAATCACTTGTCTTGAATAAAATGAAAACAAGACATCATCACTAAAAGCTAGCCTGATGCTTCTGCTTGCCCAGAGCTCTGAGCCTCAAACCATTCCTTTTTAGCTGAAAGCAATGAGCAAAATGTGAGAAAGATATTTAAGGTGTCCTGACACCAAAATGAGTCTTTGTTGTAATCAGAGTGATTTAAAATAAAGGTAAATAAAACATGGGCAGATATCTCATTGTGATGTCTACTGCTCTTTCATGAGTTGTCCATATGCCATGTCAAAGCTTCTCAACTACTTCTATGACTAAGTACCCCTATTGATGGAGTCCAGTTGCCTCACTGGACACATAGGATGCTGAGAACTAGTGTAGGGAGGAAGTCTTCCTGTGTCTGCAACAGCCCCCTAGCTCCCAGTTCCAGCTTCTTCGTTGCTTCCTTCACCATCTCTGCCATTCACCACAGCAGCTCTTAAATGAATGCTGGGGCAGTCTGCATGTTGGGGGGAACACAGGGCAGATGTTTAACTCTCCTAGAAGGAGAGGCAGTGTGAGGGTGGTCCTCTTCATAGAAAATGTGGTCAGAACCGTGCAGTGCTAAGCTGCCAGCGGGGCCCAAGCCTCATCTCAAGGACAAGGGCACTCAGCTCAAAGGACAGTCTTTGTTGGCTCCACGTTCGGCTTCTTTGGTGACAGCTACTTCTACCAAAACAAGTGCTGCAAATCCAGGATTTTCAGAAATAATCTCCAATCCTCAAAAAGGACATGTTTACACCAAAACTTCTCTGTGTGTTCACCCTCTGTTCGCTCAGAGCCTCCTGCAATTTTCTCTGTGCTGCATTTTTGTGTGATGGCTTTTGCCCTGGAGCATCCGCACATGCAAATAGACCATGCCTGATGTCCAGCCGGGCTCCTCCCCAAACGGAGCCAAACTGTTCATTGTTGTTTATTTCTCCTGCATTTTAAAAATCATGCCTATGCTGAAGCAGAGTGCACACTTTCAAGTTCACTTGCAGATCCGTGGGAAGCTGAAAAGCTTCATCATTACTACTTCAGGGGCTCTTTGTCAGTGTCTTCCATAGGTGGCCTTGGAACCAGACCCTTTTACCAGCTTCCTTAGCCTTGCCCAGAGTTACAGAATCTGAAGTTTGAGACCATTGTTATAATCCACATTTTAAAATTGGACTGAGTCCTGTCTGCCCTAAGCCAGTGAGTAGATGGTCCTTAAGAGGCAAATATTCGTCCTCCACCTGGACATGCTTCAGTACATGGTTCACATCCCTTTCCAGGCCTGGGACTGTGCACTTCATTCTGTAGTTAATGTGAGTTTTGCATAAAAGATAGTGGAAACTGGGTTAAATGAAATGTTGACAAGGGACTGCAAGTTCAGGAACACTTGGATCCAGGAGTTCGATCCATCATGAGCCAATCAGTCAATGGGTCTTCACTGAGCCCCTGCTAAGCCCTGTGCAAGTTCCTGCTGCACGGGAGGAGGTCCCTGCCTCCAGGAGCCTTTTGGCTTGTTGGGGAGGCAAGGTATATATTTGAAGAGGCCTATCCAAAAGGAGACAAATAATAATACAAGATGATGTTCTCAAACACCTGCCATTCTTGGGGCAGACCTTGCCCTATTCATTTATGAACTCACTTTTCATTACCACTTACTTATGCTGATAACTAAAAAAAAAAAGTCTTTATCTCTCTTCTTTAGTAGCAAGCACTGTGCTGAGTTTGAGGCATACAAGTGTGCATAGCATGTAGCCTTGGCCCCCTAGGAGCACACATTCTCCCAGAGAAGGTAACTCTTGGCAGAGACCCAGAGAGCTAGGCAGGTCTGCCTGTGACCCCAGTGACTCTGGGAGCGAACACACTGAGCAGCGGTTCCGTTGTAATCTCTTGTGAAATAGACCTGCCTTTTGTGGCCCATCAGTTTTCCTGCAGCTGCTGTTAACAAGTTGCCACAAACTTGGTGATTTTAAATAACAGACATTGGGATTTTCTTGGTGGTCCAGTAGTTAAGACTTTGCCTTCAGATGCAGGGGGTGTGGGTTTGAACCCTGACTGGGGAACTAAGATCCCATATGACTCAAGGCCAAAAAACCAAAGCATAAAATAGGAGCAATAAAAACTTTTAAAATGGTCCACATGCTTTTTTTTTTTTTTAACAGACGTTTATTCTGTCACAGTTCCAGAGGCCAGAGGTCTGAAATCAGCATGAAGTCAGGGGCCAGATCAGGGTGTCACCATGGTCTTCTTCCAGCAGGAAGCTCTGCGGGAGAATCCATATCCTTACATCGTCAGCTTCTGGTGTCAGCTGGCAGTCTTTGGCTTGTGGCTGCATCCCCTCAGTCAAGTCAGCGTCTTTGAACCTTTGGCCCATCTTTGCATCACCTTCTCTGCGTGTGTCACATTTCCCTCCGCCTGCCTCTCCGAATGTCCCATGTGATTGCACTTGGGGCCCTCAGATATGCAGATGAAACCACCCTTATATTATATATTTATGATGTATAAATATCAATAACCTCAGATATGCAGATGACACCATCCTTATGGCAGAAAGTGAAGAGGAACTAAAGAGCCTCTTGATGAAAGTGGAAGAGTAGAGCAAAAAAGCTGGCTTAAAACTCACCATTGAAAAAACTAGATCATGGCATCCAGTCCCATCACTTCTTGGCAAATAGATGAGGAAACAATGGAAACAGTGACAGACTTTATTTTCTTGGGCTCCAAAATCACTGCAGATGGTGACTGCAGCCATGAAATTAAAAGATTCTTGCTCCTTGGAAGAAAAACAATGACCAACTTAGACAGCGTATGAAAAAGAGACATTACTGTATCGACTAATGTTCATCTAGTCAAAGCTATAGTTTTTCTAGTAGTCATCTACAGATGTGCAAGTTGGACCATAAAGAAAGCTGAGCGCCAAAGAACTGATGCTTTTGAACTGTGGTATTGAAGAAGACTCTTGAGAGTCCCTTGGACTGCAAGGAGATCCAGCCAATCCATACTAAAGGAAATCAGTCCTGACTATTCATCAGAAGGACTGATGCTGAAGCTCCAATACTTTGACCACCTGATGCGAAAAATTGACTCAATGGAAAAGACCCTGATGCTGGGAAAGATTGAGGGCAGGAGGAGAAGGGGACGACACAGCATGAGATGGTTGGACGGCATCACTGACTCGAAGGACATGAATTTGAGCAAGCTCCAGGAGTTGGTGATGGAGAGGAAAGCCTGGTGTGATGCAGTCCATGGGGTCGGAAAGAGTTGGACACGACTGAATGACTGAACTGAACTGCCTCTCCTAATGTCCCATGTGATTGCACTTGGGACCACCAAGATTATCACACCATCTCAAGGTCCTTCACTTAATCACATTTGCAAATCATACCCTCATGGGGTGACATTCACAGTTCCAGTGATTATGACCTGCTAGGCTGCAAATGTGTCCCCTGCACCCCCAAATCTATATGTTGCATCTTTTTAATATAAGTTTATGTATTTTAATTGGAGGCTAATTACTTTACACTATTGTATTGGTTTTGCCATACATCAACATGAATCCTCCATGGGTTACACGTGTTCCCGATCCTGAACCCCCCTCCCACCTCCCTCCCCATAACATTCCTCTGGGTCATCCCAGTGCACCAGCCCTGAGCATCCTGTATTGTGCATCGAACCCGGACTGGCAATTCGTTTCACATATGATATTATACATGTTTCAGTGCCATTCTCCCATATATGTTGTTTCTTAACACTCAAGGGTGAAGGGATTAGGAGGAGGGGCCTTTGGGAGGAACTTAAGTCATGAGGATTCCATCCTCAAGGGTGGGGTTAGTACCTCATAAAACCGGCTCTGGAGAGACTGTCTCGCCCCTTCCGTCAGTGTGGACACAGCAAGGCGATGGCTCTGAACCAGGAGGAAGGCCTTCACCAGAACCTCACCCTGCAGGCATCTTGATCTTGGACTCCCAGCTTCTAGAACCATGAGAAACAAATGTCTGTTTTTATAAATTACCCACTACATGATAGTTTGTCATACCAGCCCAAATGGCCAGAGACAAGACCTAATATCTTTGGGGGCTGTCGTTCTGCCTGCCATATGTGATTTCCCTGGCCATTGCATGCACGCTGGCCTTTAGATGTTGCCGTGAGTATTCACTCCACAAATGTGCAGTCTTCTCTGCTCTCTACCGCTTTCTGGCCAACTTCCCTAGGACACGTGTCATCCTTGCTAAGGAAGAGCTCAGAGTCACAGGTCAGGCTGCAGCTCTGTGGCCTCCCCGAGAGAGGGCCGGCCTTCCCCATCCTGCTGACGGGAGGATTCCGAGAGCCCATCACCGGCTTGTCTCTCTCCGTGTGAATGCCCGAATTCTGTGAGCAGCAAGAGGGTCACAAGTCAGTGCATGCTCGGGGTCAGTGAGGAAACACAGAGAGATTAAGGGGACAAAGAGAGGGCAGGGCAGGGCGTGCTCCCGCTGGGAGTTAACCTAGCAGAACCGCAGCAGGACAGGCAGACAGCCCTGCCCTGCCCCAGGGCCTGGCCCTTCACTGTCTGAGAAGGGATACCAGGTCACTCATAGCCTCTCCTCCATCCTGCATCCCAAGTGCCTGACTCCATACCTACCAGTGAACACCCTGCTTTCCTAACACAAAAGCCAAAGGGCCCTGTATCGTCCTGAGCCTCCCAGAAGTGTTGCATTCATATCATGATTTCTTTTGTAGAAGCATCTTACAGGATGCTCATGACCACCAGGGCCCAAGCTTACCATGTTCATTTTCCAGATGAAGAATCTGAGGCCCAGGGAGGCCAACTGAGGATGCAGGCATGGAGAAGGATGGATAAAAACCCCAGAACAAGAACACCCTGCTTGGAGATTGTCTGCTAGATGGGAGTAAGTTTCATGGCTAACCTAGCCTAGGACAAGACTGTGTGTAGAAGGGAGAAGAAAAGGTCAGTCCTCAGGTCTTTCTGGACACACCCAGCCTTGGCCTCTGCCCTCACCTCTTCCAAAGCCCAGGAGGGCTGGAGGAGCCAAACACTTAGATGGATGGCTGACATACTCCAGAAGTCTCAGAATACACACAACATGAAGAGCATCTCCAGGACAGGTCTGCTGGGGATATGGGCCCTTGGGGGAGGGTTTCTATAGACACCTAGGCTGAAGTTTTAATCCAGTCCTCTTCATTCCCAATTACATTGCCTTCCTCATCACTTGGACTGCGGTCTATGGGGTTTCACAGAGTCGGGCACAACTAAAGTGACTTAGCAGTAGCAGCAGCAGCAGCAGCCTCATAACTTACAAAGCCATCAAGTAGCTGCAGAGAATCATGGTGCTGGGCCAGTGTGGGTAGAGGCCTGGCCAGGCTTGATCCCACTGGAGAAAAGTCATCTGATTGTACAGCCTAGGGTCGGATGGGATGATGGGTGATGGTTGAAGCTTTTGGGGGAGAAAAAGGGAATCTGCTGTCCCTGCCCCACCCCTGCCATGTCTGAGAACTGACCACAGTTACCAAGACTGATTCTCAGGGCCATGTCAGCTTTTCTCCCCTTACCTTGTACAGTGGAGCCAGAGTGGACCTCTGCCCCCAGCTGCGCAATCACCTTTCCCTTGAAAGGAGAGAGTGTAGGGCAGCTCTCAGAGCCAGCCTCCTGCCATCAGTGTGCTGGGAACAGTGACTGGGAACTCATGGGTTTCTATCTTCAGTCCTGAAGAAGCAGCAAGATCTGGTCTGCAGAGGGAGAGAGAGGGAAGCCTAGGGAGAGGAGATGCCAAGGTGGGGCCTGACAGTGTTCCCAGTTTCTGGGACACATCCTTCCTGCCCTGGCTGCCTCCACTGGTCTCTGCTTCCTAATGACAGAGCTCACTTGATTTCTTGAGACTGAATGAGTGACCCCCGTTACTTGCAGCCACAGGAGTGCTGACCACGGGCTGCAGCTGTGTAGGCCTTCGTGAGCAGCACAGCCCTGGGCTGGGTAGAGGCCCTAGGACTCTAGATAGAGGGACATCTGCTCTTCTGACTCCCTGAGGTCCAGTAGGAGCTGGGATTGGATCCTGATGACCCTGAGGTCAAGCCCGTCCCACCCTCCAGCAGTCAAGAGGGAACAGTCTCTGAGGACATCCTAAATGGCCTGGTAGGACACATCATTTGAAGGTGGGACAGGGTTCCTGCAGGCAGAGGGAAGGATCAAGGCCAGGAGAGTCATCCCAGAATATGAAGATACTAAAGAGAGAATGTCTGAGGCCAGGGCAGGAAGGGACATCACAAGGGTCAGTGGTGACAGCTCTTGGCTAGCTGTCCCTGACCTTGACATATCCATGCCCTCAAACTTCCCTTAGACACAACAACTTTCCCATTTAGACAAGGAAACTGAGGATCAGAAAGCATGTTGGCTTCCTAGGGCTTCCTGTGGTCATAACAATGGATACAAACTGACCAATTTAAAACCGTAGAAATTTATTCTCCCCAAATTCTGGAAGTCCCAAGCCTGAAGTCAAGGTGTCCTGAAATCAGGCATGTGCTTCCCTGCCAACCCTCCTGGGAACAATCTGTTCCTTGCCTTTTCTGGTGACTCCAGGCGTTCCTTGGCTTGTGGCAGCACCACGCCCAGCTGCCTCTGTTTTCACATCGCCCTCTCCTCTTTTCTTGTGTCTCCTCTTCCACGTCATATGAGGATACTTGTCATTGGATATACGGCCCATGCAGGCAATCCACAGTGACCTCATCTTGAGATTCTTAATTACATCTGCAAAGACCTTTTTTCCAGACAAGGACTCACTCACAGATTCTGAGGGTTAGGACGTGGACACATCACGCTGAGGACCAGCATCTGACTCCTGAAAGCAAGGGCTGGCTGATTCCTCAGTGTCACACACCTGTGAGGGCCCGAGTGCGGATTGGAGCAGGTCAGCCTGAGAGCTGTGGTGTTTGCTGGATCCTGCATAGACGTAGGAATACTCGGGAGGAGTGTAAGGTGGGGACAGGGGAGGGGGCAGCAAGGGAAGAATGAGCTGCCCAGCACTGGCTATCCCCTGCATGTGCTGAGAAAAAACAGATATGATTGTATTTATCCCAGATCGATGGACATGAGTTTGAGTAAGCTCCAGAAGTTGGTGATGGATAGGGAAGCCTGGTGTGCTACAGTCCATGGGGTTGCAGAGTTGGACACAACTGAGCGACTGAACTGAGCTGATCCCAGCTCTATGGCTTTTAGAGAAGAGCCAGTGCAAGGGGCCTGGGGTGGCATCCACATCCTTGTAACTATGTCCCCACAAATGTTTCTATATGAACCATGAAGAAACTATCATTTACCCTCCTAGGAGACACTCTGCAGATCCCAGGAGCCATATTGCCAGCAACACTGGGGGTGTCAGAGCACTGGGGGGAACATTTTGAAAGTGAAAATTTTGGTGGGTTGGTCCAGGGATGTGCCAGGGGAACGGTGAAGGTCAGGAACGGGATGGAGCAGAAAGGCTTCTACTGGAAGAGATGAAGCTGTCTGTCCTACACCAGGCTGCCCGGAGGGGCATTCCCCAGGGGGCGACGGCTGAGTCCAGGTGTGTGTGACCAGCAGCTGGGGAAGGAAAATAGGGTGTTCGGGGCCCCATCCTTCCCACGTCTTCCTCTCCCCACTCTGGACAGCTCATCAGACTGTGTATGTGGTGATACGCCAGGCACCCCAGCCCCTCTGCAGAACCAAATGGAAACTTCATCAGGGACATGGCCACATCCCCACCACACACACACACACACACACACACACACACACAAGCAGTCTTTCGTGCGATGAATCCAAGAGCCCTTCTTCTAAAGGTCTCCCCACTCCCTGCCCTGCATTCCTCCCTTTACCTTCTCCCCAGCCTCTTCATGTATGCTCAGTCCTCTTCCTCAGCCTTTGTTCGGACCAGGAAAACGCACTCTTTCACCTAAACTCAAGTAAATCATCAAGTGCCATAGAAAGTTATGTTCAACACTAGGGAAAATTGAATTTATCTTGGGGATGTTTTATTCTTCCAAAAGTCCACTTCGGCAAAGTCTAATGTGTAGAAAAGCATGAAATACTACGGCTCCGGATGGAGCCCGCTCTCTGCCGAGCATTAAGCCGCGGGGTCCGAAACCCGCCTCACTCCCGTCAACCACTCTCTTTAACTCAAATGCCCATCAATGTCCCTGCTAAATGGGAGTCTTAGGCACATCTCATCTTATCATAATGTCACGAAACCCATAGAATTACAAATCAGGTTTAAGGCAGAAACTGTGACAGCCAAATCTAAGTACACCAAAAGTACATTAAGCATCCGTCTTCATTTAGCATCCCCATTCTGGCCCACCTCTCAGCTCAGACCCACTCCGTGCAGAGCTCAGCTTGACACAGTCTTAAGATCCATTTTCGAGTGGACTGAAATATAAATGACAGTTCACCCTGCACACGAACACAGACAACTGTATAAAATATTTAAATAAAGACAGCAAAGAACAGAGGATTGCTGCAAAGCCTTTGGCAGACCCAGCCTTGGGGAATTTAGCAGCTTGAGATTCATTACAAATTTCATCTTTAATGTTATTTTTAGTTCAATATTTTGTAGCACTCAGAAGTAAATCTTGGTACACTGTCTCCTCTCCCCTGGCTTCCTCTCTTCTGTTGTCTGATCCTTCAGTTTTACTGAAACCTAATACGTTTTCAATAAAATTGATTTGTGACGTCGTAATGCTGTGTGTTGCCATCTCCCGTTCCTTGAGGTAATGGGGAGAGGACGATTGCATGATTTGGCAAAGTGAGGCAGGTTGCTCTTGGTTGTGGAATAAATTGGAGTGAACTTGGAAACCACCCTGCAGCAACACGGAAACTTTGCATGTATTCTTGCCTCTTATGCTCTGCCATTTTGAAGGTCTAGCCTCCAGTGTCACTCCTGAGTGCAAAGTAACCTGTCCTCTCGCGAGAGTCACTACCCCAAACACAGATGTAGAGGAGAGGAGGAAACCTCTTGTTTCAATACTTACTGTTCAACTGACCTTTTGATATGAGTTTCCATGTGGAAACCTAGAGCCAGTTTGGCAGTTCCAAATGAATTTCTAAAAAGGTGCCTGTTCCCGCCTGGGAGCAGAAGAGGATTAGTTGACTGGAACGCTGTCCTAAGGTAGTTCTTTGGGTTCTTCAGCCTTCCAGGGAGACAGCAGGGAGATTTAAATACAGCCTTGCCCACAAGGCAGCCAACAAGGTGAGAGGAAAGTCAGAAAACGGTGACCTGCTCCTCAGCCAGCCCCCTGGATGTACAAAATTGAAGCCCCTGGAAAAGGAACAGAACCCGGAAGATTCTTGTGACTTTTGACTGAACCAGGATGGGTGGTTCTCACTTGTCTTATCAGGACAGACCCTGACTTCTGACACTGGGAAATGAGGAGCTGGTGAGGAAGGTTCAGAATGAAGCTCAGAGCAGCTCAAGAGAAACAATATTTGATTCAAAAATCAAGTAATCCATGGTATTTGCTGGATAGAGCTCTGTGACTTGGTTTTTCCATGTCAAAAATGGGTCTGATGCCCTTGGCCTCCTCATTTAATAGGACCACTAAGGTTGAAGGAATAGGAGAACTCTGCTTGCTTGAAGGGTTTTCTTTGCATTGGCAAAAACAAAGGGAGAGAACTGGGGTGGTTATGTGGGTAATTTACACCTAAATAAAGCTGAAAAAAGAAGAAAAAAAGGAGAGAAGGGTGGTAGAGGATGAGATGGTTAGACAGCATCACTGACTCAATGGACATGAATTTGAGCACACTCTGGGAGGTAGTCAAGGACAGGTGAGCCTGGGGTGAAGGACAGGTGAGCCTGGGGTGCTGCAGTCCATGGGGTCACAGAGTCAGACATGGCTTAGCGACTGAACCACAATGGCAAAAACTGAATAGCTTTTAAAGCAAAGAAGCTCAGAAATTTCAACTTTGGAACCAAGCGCACATAGATCATCCAAGCAAGGGATTCACGAAGGGAGTGCTGTCCTAAGTAACATGCTGGGGGATAAGAAGCTGGGAGGATAAGGGAAGACACCAGACGAGAATACCAGTTCAGCTGGACTCTCCCTTCAGATCCACGGGGAGCTCTGGAGTGTTCCTGGCACCAAGAGCTGTCCCACCTTGAGGAAACAGGTTTGGACTTTTGGATTCCCACTTTAGTCTGCCGTTGGTTGGGCCACCTCCGGGGTATTTCCAGGTGGGGTGACTCCCCAGGGCTGAGGATGGTTCTCAGGACTTGCATGTACTTGTTACCACTGGTATCCACAGTGGTCTGAGATGGGGGCCACGGCCCATTACAGGCAGGCCTGCCGCCGGGGCACACCATCCAGTGAAATCTCCTTCTAACATCTCCCTGCTGAGCTGAGAGCTACACTCCAGATCCATGAGGCCAAGAAACCTCCTTGTGCTCCAGGAAGTTTTTGAACATCTCAGAAGAAACCCATGCCAAATAATAATGGTTCCGGTGGAAAGGAAAAGCTGACTTCTTGTAGCCTGGCTCTAAGGAGAGGAAAGGGTCACCTTGAGAGCAACAGAGGGACTGTTTTTTTTTTTTTTTTTTGCCTCTATCCTGTGACATGACACTCTTTCCCTTTAAGTAGTTTCTGTCAGATTCAATGAGAAAATACACAAAAAGAATTTTACACCATGTCTGGCACATAGTAACCACTCAATAAATGTTAGCTTGTTATTATTATCATTTTCCTAAATGGCGAGGTCAAACCAATTAGCTGGGTTTTTCTTTTTAATGAAAACTCTGATAAGATAATCATTGTGAGGTAGACAGGCTTTGAATCCTCTGTTAACGGGGATGATTAAAATGCACTTGATTATCCTGGGGCAGGGACAGCATATAGATTTTCCTACATGCCCACTCCAACTGAGCCTGGTGGCCGCTATTGTTAGGAAGGATTCTGAGGTCGTATCCAGGTCCAGGGAACAGGGTTTTGTTGATTAATTAGTCATGCCTCCCACCTACACCAGAGAAGACACAGGGGTAATCTGTGGTATCTTGGCCCTTTGGAATCATCAGAATTCATGGCTTTTATTAAGCGCAAAGCTCCAAGGAAGCAGATGACAAGAGTTATTTCTCTTCTTAAGCAGCAGTTCCAAGCCTGGGGCTTTTCCCTTTGTGAAGGTGAGGTAGGAAGAAGTTCCCAGAATGTGCCACAGGTAAAGATATCTTCTCAGCAGTACCTGGATTTCCGCCCCCCCCCCCCCCAAAAAAAAAGGAGGAGAAAGAAAGAGAAGTTGGTAGCGGGGAAAAGATCTCCATAAGCTGTAGCATCTAACGTAACTAAAAGCACTCAAATCCAGAGTATGTGTGCGTCCAACCACATAAATAACTACAAAGATAGTAAAGACACAAACATCTCAAAAGAAAAATGGTCAGAGTTAAGACTTCTTAGATGAAATCCTGTGGTCAAAACCAAGAGCTGCTCAATTTCACCAGTTGTCCATGATACGCAAAATAAAAAAGCATCCTCTGCTCTAAATTTGCCAAACTTTTCAATCTGACAACATGAAAGGCTGGGAGGATGTGGGAACTGAGCGGGAATACGCATCGTACGAACTCTTAGAGCAAACTGGCCTCCTCTAGGATGACTAATGAGATGTGCAGACCCTCTGCCCTTCCAGCCTCTCTATCTCTGGGTGTACACTTGACCGAATCTTTGCCCGAAGGGTCACGTGGAAGGATGCTTACAGTAGCTTGGTGCAGCAATAACAAAGGCTGAAATTAACCAGATTGCCCATCACCAGGGAACTGGGTAAGTATGGAGTAAGCAGACATAAGACATATCATTCACCTCTAAGTAACGGGGAAGCATCCAGTCATATTTATGGAGAGAATAAGGACAGTAAAAACAACAACCTCCCACACACAAGCACCATACATGTCCTCTGAATGCAAGGGAAGTGTCTGGAAGCTGCATGTATGTGTGTGCAAAGTCGCTTCAGTCATGTCATGTCTGATTCTTTTCGATCCTGTGGGCTGTAGCTCACCAGTCTCCTCTGTCCCATGGGATTCTCCAGGCAAGAATACTGGAGTGGGCCACCATATCCTGTTTCAGGGCATCTTCCCAACCAGGGATCAAACCTGCACTGTAGCCACATTCTTTACCAGAGTCACCAGGGAAGCCCTTGGGCCCACTAGCTGCATTGTTATAAGCTCCATTGGAAACGGAAGACTCACAGGGCAGTCTGCAGCATCCCTAGTGGATACTGTTTGAAGTCGGGTTTATGGAACAGAATACCTGTATAGAACACGCATCACCTAGGCTTTGGGAAGCTCCTGGGAAGACTCCTGCCATCTCTGGCACTTGGAGCAGACTGTGAGCAGCAGATGGAATTTTTTCTGGACCCCCTGCCGTCCACTGGATGGTGAGTTTCTCCTTATCCACATCCCCATGGCGTCAAGAGTGGGTGGCCCAAAGGGCTCAGAGGAGATTCTTCCCTGACTTCTGGGTCTTTCCAGACTCTAAAGATACTCTAGGCAGAGAGGATACCCCCAAATCCCTCAAATACAACTTCTGTTTTAAGGGCTTCATCAGACTTTTCTAGTCTTCCTCAGCCACCTTTGCCACATTCAAGACAGCAGCCCCTCACCTCTGGTTGTCACAGGCTCACTCCTCAGGCTAAGCCTCTCCTCTAATGGTTAGTTCTCCCTTCACTCTCTCCTCCAGGGCCAGCTCCTCGGGGAGGCTCCAATTTATGACTCTCACATATGATTTTAGGATCCCTGGTGAAAAACCTTCTTCATCTTCTTCCTCAAGGCTAACACGAGAGGACGTGGGACAGCCTGAGCCTCCTTAAGGCAGGCCTGGGAGAGTACAGGCTGGGGATGGGGATGTGTGGAGACAGTTTTCCCTAACCTCAGTGTCCTTCCATGACCTTGTTGTGCTCACCGCCTCTTCCCTTCATTCACCCTGTCATCATCTCTCCCGGGCCACTGGATAGACTTTCTTGCCCCAGTGTTGCCCCACCTTCAGCCTGCTTCCTGCACAGCAACCCAGAAAGCTGCTTTCAGGGAGAGGTGCTAAATACAAGTGTCCTTGATTCCCACCCTTAACTATTAAATACTTATTGAGAACCTAAGATACAGAGCAGGACACGATGACCTCTGGGGTGCAGACCCTTACCTGCCATGCTGTTCATCAAGCTGGCAGAGGAAATAGAGATGGATATGGTCCTCAGAGCCAGAAATCCCAGGCTGGAGTCACAGTCACACAGTCTGTGGCTTCAGGCAGCCTCTGTAGCTCCAAGTCAGAATGTCTCCCTCCAGTTCTCAGCTCAGCTTCCTAGGATTTTGAGGCCATTGAATGGACATCCCAAGTAGCTGAGCCTAGCCTAAGTTCAGGTTTTCTGTTTTCTCCTGTGTGTGATGTGCTTTATAATCCTGCTCATCTTTCCTATCTGGTGGGCTGTCTGAGGGTGGAGTAGATCACTCAAGAGAAAGGGCTTCTACAATCATCGAGGTTGCCCCTATAGTTTCTTAGCCAGGCTCATTTCTCAAATCTGATCAGCAAGAATTTATTCAGAACGCACTATGTCCCAGGGGTTCTTCTAGACTTGCAGAATGCATAGAAGGGTGCAGTCCAGCCTTCCATCTAGCAAGAAAGGATAGAAATAGAAATGGAAGAGCAGAGCATAGCAGGTGCTACTGGGGCAGAAAGGAAAGGTGCTCTGGGCACACACACATCCCTCGACTCGGGGGAGGCTCCTTAGCTGACCCTGTCCCCACATCCCCAGCAGAGTGAGTGTGCTACATGAGCAGAGACATGTGAGGGAGCTTGGTGCTTTCTTCCCAAAAGGTACTTCTCAGAGAAGCTAAGGTCTCTTATGGAGGTGAAAGTCAGGGAAGAGCCATGTGGTGCAGTAAACATTGGCAGGAGCCCCACCCACATCAAGGATGCTCTCATGCAGTGTTCTTAAAGCAAGCCCTGCCTGCTACAGGACACTACCTGTATCTGCAGGTGAGACATCTGGAATGCCAGGGAGCCTACACTCCCGGGAATAGCCCTCACCTGTTGGGTGGGACCAACTTGTGTCTCATCCACACAGGGTCCCTGTGCATGTCATCTGGCCTGAGTCCCATTGCCCAGGGCAGCAACCTACCCTCAGATCCTCCTGCATGACCTGCCTCCCTTCCCTGATCCCCGCTCGTGTTTTCTGGGATGACCTACTACATCAGTATCCTCACTAGTGCCCTCATTCTGGAACCCACCACACAACCCGAGACAAGACATATGTGAAGAATCTGGTTTTGCCCCCACTTCACCCCCTGTGCGTGTTTCCATGGGCTGTCCTGTCCCTGGCATTTTCACCTGTCTGTTCCTGCCATACCTTCCGACAGGTCAATGGATGAAGGTCGACCTCTTTACAGCCCGGCAGACCCTGGCCCTACCTCGCCTTCTTGCAGTCTCCCCACCACAGCCACACCCCTTGTTTACCAAATGCTCAATTTTGGTTATGTTACTATAAAAATCAAGCAGCTGGCAATTCCAGCTTGATTAGCAGGTCTCCAGTTTTGATTAGGAAATTACTGCGGTAATCAAGGTTAATTCTCGTTGCAGTGCTCAGCGATAGATTTTATATTTTGCAGGGAAATGGTTTTCCTACCTGGGATGGAGAACATTTCATGCAAGAAACCCAAAGAGAGGAAAGGAGGGCAGTGCATCTGAGCGGCACTGAGATCAGATGCCTGCAAGACTTCGTCTATTCTCCCTTCAGATGGACATTCTTGGGACAAAGGAGGCTGAACAAGGCATCCTGAGAAATACCAGGTCACCCTACCCTGGGGGTTTTCTGAGTGTTTTTGAGAAACTAGGGAGATACTTTCTGCTGGAACTGAAACCTCCCACCTGCTGGGGCCAAGGAGTCGAGTGCTGGAGGTCAGGGGTGCCTTGGACTGATGGGTGTCTTTAAATGCTTCCACGTGGGGCAAAGGAAGACAGCTTCTACGTGAGCTGGTTGGGCGCAGCCCTTCCACTCCCTACTCTCTCCAGGAAATGACTGTCATCCATGAATGGAGTCATGAGTCCCATAGATGCTCAGGCTTGGGAGAAAGCTCTTGGGACAGTGGAGCCCTGCTGCTGAATTTTATTTCAGACTTTGCTCTGGCTCCAGTGTTTGACCTGTGAAGCCTGGACAAGTTGAGATGAAGGTTTCCTGCCCCGCAGGTGGAAACATCAGACGGGAGAAAGGAGGCGCCCCCTCCCCACCCCGGCTCTCTCTCTCAGCCCATTCCTCCCCCTGCAACTCCCTGTGCTGTAATCACTAAATGTCAGCAGCCGAGGCTTTGCCCCCAGTAGGTGACATTTGATTCAGTATCTCTGTGGGGATGGATACTGTCAGTCTGTAGAGTACCGGTAGAATTTTGTTGGCAGGAAAGTGGTAAGGGAGTTAAGATCGTGTTGGAGGGTAGGAAGGCAGGTCACCAGCTGCTCTGCCTTCCACCCCAGCCTCCAACTAGCCCCTCTGCCACGTGTCCATGACTGCCACCCCCACCCCCCACTCCAGCTGCTCTTAGCTCCACCTGGATATGAGGTGAAGCAAGTCACACTGCAGCCCTGCCCCTCGTTTTCTCCTCCAGCCAGCAGGAGGTGCTGAGTGCCCTGTTGTAGATCTTGTGCCAGGAGATCTTTCTCCAGGACCGCCGTGGTGGTGGTGGTGGGGGGGGGGTGGGGGGGGACAGTAGCAGATGAAAACCAGAACTTGCCCTTGACTTGGCCACCCTGTGTTCTCGAGGTCTTGGGGATGGTCTTCTTTCTTGGTGTCTCCCCATCCCGTATCACCCTTTCTGATTTCTGGAGTGCCTAAAGCTCATGAGCAGCTTTACAAAGTGGGAGGGAGGTGAAGCGGAGCTTTGGACCAGAATGAGCCAGAGGGAATGCTCCTGTCTAGAATGTGATGATGCATCTGAATCCTCAGCATCCCTGTAGGACCACAGTCCAGGAGCAGCTATCTGCTCTGGGGAAAGGAAGGCCAAGAGGTGCCCAGATCTCATTTCAGTATGTTCTATTAGGCAGAAGTGAAAATCTTTTTTACCCCCAACGGCAAAATCTTGGGTGTCCCAAGACATCTCAGAACTCTCAGGCAAGAGCTCTCAAATCTTCATCTCTGCGTCTTTAGCAGCCATGTATGTCTACTCATCCTTAAAGCTTCTTTTTGTGGCCAATGTTCTGATGTGGTCTTTTGGAGCACTATGAATAAGGCCCCATGGAAACAGAGAGCCTTGGGGAAAGGACCAGAGTCCAGAAATAGTGAAACACTCCCAGCTTTCCTGGCTTAAGAGCAATTAAGTTTTCACACTTGTTTGGGTGGCGTGGGCAGGAGAGTTGCCAGGGAAAGCGCAGTAAGGATGGTGATTCACAGTTCACTCCTTGCTCTGAATCAGGCAGTTCCCCGGACTCAGACCCCATCCAGCCTTGCTTGCATCTGGTTCAACACTCCTCCGTCATATGATGCTGAGCCAGTCACTCACTTCTTTGTACCGTTGTACCTCAGTTTTCTCACCTACAAAATGGGCATTGTAACATTAATAATTCAGAGGGCTATGTAAGGATAAATAACACATGTCAAACGTTTTAACCTTTCAAAAACAGTTGTCCTTAGATACTATCCATTATTATTATTTCATATGCAGCAGTGGTCCGACAGGGCAGCCCCAATGTGCAGTCTCATGCTTGATTCATATTTGCTGATGAGCTGTTAGCCAAAGCAAGTGACGTGGCCAAGCCCAGAGTCAATGTGGGAGGGCCTGGAACTGGGAGGTCTGACTCATCGGGGCCACTGATCGAATCATTTACCACAAATGTCTTTATTATTCTAGTCTTAATTTTGATGGTGATTATTAGTTTAGTGGAGAAATTCCTTATCATGGTTAAGTGAGCATGTTCTGGTTTCACTTAGGAATGGAAATATGTTCCCAGGTTACCATTTCGCCCATAATTCCGTTAAAACACTTTGTCCCACTTTAGTATCTAAATGATGTTTAACCCAGATGGGCTTATGAATTTTCTTTGTCCAACCTGTCAGCAGTTATTACAAAGTCTGAGGCTCCCTACGTTCTTGTTTCCTTGTCCCTCTCCTGCTGTGTTCATTGGATTGCCCCTTTTCTCCTTCCCAAACCTGTTGCTTTGGCCTAAAGCACCAGCAGCGTGGGAAACACAGGGGAAGGAGAACTGCTTTGAGGAAGAAGAGTCTCTCAGGCAGAACCTCAGAGAATCCAAGGACCACACCCTTCTCTGTGGGATGTTAGATATGAGGAAAAAGCAGTTATTCTGCAGTGTATTTCCCAGACGAAATCTTGCAGACTGCTTAGTCCTGTGCAGATTTCCCTCTGTCAATTAGTCAGCAGAGAAAGCATCATCATGTCAGTGCCTTGTTGAAGTTGTCGCCATATTGTCCTGCAGTCAGGCTGTTGAATCAGAGTCCAGAAATAATGGCTTTTGGCATTGTCTTTCTGTTAGTGATTGCCATTGATGTCATTTTGCTAAACAAAATTATAAGCAAAATGGATGTTTTAGGTCAGAGTGCCGCAAGGAATATATAGCTGCATTTCCTTCAATAAATCTGCCCTGCTTCTGCCTGGACAAAGACATACAACCTATAGTGATTGACGTTTTCACCACTAAATTATGCTATGTCTATTTCTCGAAGAAATGTCTCCATTCCAAAATTAGCTAACCATCAACATAACATAAAATAACTTGAACATGGTGTCATTTCACAAAGATATTGATTCATGCAGACTTACTGGATTAATAACTGGTTTCCCATAAAAGGAGTAGTCACTATGTCTTTTGGAGACAGAAAAAATATACACTTTAGAACAATATATATTGGTACATTTAAGCCTGATTGCTGAGCTCAAATAAACAGTACAGTTTTCAGAGGCAACCTTGCCAATGAAGAGAGAGGCGACACAGTGCACCTTACAAATGGATCCAGGGGTGATGGAAAGCTAATAAAAAAAGACAACTACTTATTTATTTGGGGCATTTGATTTTACTCTATTGGATTACACAAAGCTCTAATTTTTCACTGCAGTCAATCTGTATAAAAGTTCAACTGATGGAAGCATATATTTAATTCCCAAATGCCTTTTCTCTCAACCTCTGCTTCTTCGGAGTTGGACAACCTTCGGTGTCCCGAGTAGCAAAGAGGTTTGGCTTTATGTTGGAGCAAACAGACCAGAGGAGACACTTGCAGGCAGCAGGTGATTTACTCAGCTCCCAGTGACAGCCAATCCACTCTTGCCTCCTTGAGGACTGGGTTTGCCAATAGGTGGAGAAAATATGTTTCTTTGCATTTTTTAAAGTGTGCTTGCTTCAATGGAGTTTTGTGGTAATGAAGTAATTGAAATGAGTCTTCCTAGTCACTCATTTAACAAAGTATCCCATGGCATTTGGAATGAAATTCCAATACCTCTCCATAGGTTCTACAGGATTTGGCTCAGTTTGCTTTTCTAGACATACCTCTCTGCCCTTCTCCCTGCCACGTCCAGGTTCGGACTGCTTGTCACTTGAATGTGTCATGCTCATATCCACTCTGGCCTGTCTATCTGAATTCTTTCTCAACCCTTCCCATTGCCACATCCATTTTTCTCCCCACTGAATCTCTGTTTCTCAGAGATGACTTCTCTGACCTTGCCATTTTCTAGAAAAATAT
The DNA here is from genome assembly GCF_029378745.1 of Bos indicus. Lineage (NCBI taxonomy): Eukaryota > Metazoa > Chordata > Mammalia > Artiodactyla > Bovidae > Bos > Bos indicus. The sequence goes on from NC_091777.1 coordinate 42,537,460, forward strand.
TTGCCTCTCCATCATCCAGTTTGATTTCATTGTGGCATTTTATTATAGTTATCTCCTCCCCTTAGAATGCAAACTTCTTGGGGACAAGTAGGGGCTTTTTTGGTCTTGCACATGGCTCTGTTTCTGTGGCCCTGGGACACAGAAGGTGTTCAATCACTGACTGGATATGTTTCTGGAAGAAAGATGCAGAAATGGAAAGTTTCCATCTTGATTCGGTTTCAAATTCTTGTCACATTATTGTAGGATAATTTATTGTTGGATAGGATAACATATTATTGTCTTTAAACTTCAGTTTCTTTTCCTTTGAATAAGGAGAGTGATATTTATTTGCTGCCCAGAAATAGTGCACTGATGAACGACTGTAAAACAAAACAGTAAAATTGTTTATTTATTTACGTTAAGGCACTTTCCTGGATTATTCACAGCAGGATCAGGAGGCAGGAATTTGTTAATCCAGAAAACCAACTGACCTTGGCTGCGAGGCCATGCGCTATCTGGGGATGGAAGTCTCTCTGGCTAGTGAGGTATCCTTTTGGAGATGGCTGTGGGAGCTTCCACAACTTCAACAACCCATTTTTTCAATTTATTTACTTTCAGGCCCTGAAACACATCTCTGCCTCTGAATACTAGATTAAGCGGTGTTATATTAAAAATGAGTGTGTTAAAGCGTAAGAACACACACCGTGAGATGGCCACACAAGGAGAGACATGTGTGAAGAATACCCAGAAGGGACTGCACATTCAGGGTCCCATTTCATGCTCATTTCTGGGCAGAGCTGATTGAAGGAGCTGGCAGGTAGATGGGCTTCTGCTTTTCTGTGGCTTTTCTCTCTCCGATCCCCATACTGCCCAAGAAGATGTGTATTGGCATCAGTCTCAAAAGTGCTAACTCCCCTGTAACTTCAGGCTTCTTCTGGCGACTGAGACCTTGATTTCTCTCCTCTGGAGAGTGGTGCAGACAGCCAGTGGATTCACACATCCTGGGAGGACTTCTAAGTGCCATCCCAACTGAGAATTGAAGTTGCTCAGTTGTGTGCAACTCTTTGCGATCCCACGGACTGTAGCCTACCAGGCTCCTCCATCCATTGAATTTTCCAGGCAGGAGTACTGGAGTGGCTTGCCATTTCCTTCTCCAGGGGATCCTCCTGACCTGGGGATCGAACCTGGGTCTCCTGCATTGTAGGCAGATGCTTTACCCTCTGAGCCTCCAGAGAAACCCATCCCAACTGAGGTTCATCAAATTGAAATCAAGATTGCTGGGAGGAATATTGATAACCTCAGATATGCAGATGTCAGCACCCTAATGGCCCAAACTAAAGAACCTCTTAATGAGGGTGAGAGTGAAAAAAGCTGGCTTAAAACTTAACATTCAAAAAGCTAAGATCGTGGCATCTGGTCTTATCACTTCATGACAAATAGATGGGGAAAAATGAAAACAGTGACAGACTTTATTTTCTTGGGTTCCAAAATCACTGCGGATGGTGACTGCAGCCATGAAATTAAAAGACACTTGCTCTTTGGAAGAAAAGCTATGACAAACTCAGACAGATTATTAAAAAGCAGAGACATCACTTTGCCAACAAAGGTCCATCTGGTCAAAGCTATGGTTTTTCCAGTAGTCATGTACGGATGTGAGAGTTGGGCCATAAAAAAGCTGAGTGCTGAAGAATTGGTGCTTTTGAAATGTGGTGCTGGAGAAGACTCTTGAGTCCCTTTGGACAATGAGGAGATTAAGCCAGTCAATCCTAAAGGAAAACAACTCTGAATACTCATTGGAAGGACTGATGTTGGAGCTGAAACTCCAATATTTTGGCCACCTAATACAAAGAGCTGACTCACTGAAAAAGATCCCAATTCTAGGAAAGATTGAGGGCAGGAGGAGAAGGGAGTGGCAGAGGATGAGATGGTTGGATGGCATCATTGACTCAGGGCACATGAGTTTGAGCAAACTCCGGGAGATGGTGAAGGGCAGGGAAGCCTCGTGTGCTGCAGTCCATGGGGTCGCAAAGAGTCAGACATGACTCAAGAGACTGAATAACATCCCGAGCAACAACACCCTGAGTGAAGGCAGTTGAAGATGTCCAGGCACTTGGACATCTCTTTCCAGATGAGAGAGATCTCAGTGCTCCAGGAACATCCTCAGAACCCCTCTCTCCCCATGCTGGGAAAGCCTTGCCCACCTGCCTTGCAGGTTATCAGACCTGAAATACATAAGGTGCAGTCAGCAGGATCTAAAGTCCTTTCTAACTGGCAGAACGTGGATACTGTAGAGCTGGTGCCAAAGAACTCCTGTTGCTGCTCACTTTGGATCCTATGAAATCAAGTAGTACATAGTAAACAGTCCCTAGTCCTTGTCCTTACCTGCTAGGTCCAAAGCAGTCTCTCCAGACGAAAGGCCTGGACTTGGCATCTTTAGCTGTCCCTCAGCTTTGTATGAGTCTCTGCAGAGCTCTGTCTTGAGACAATGAACCCAATGAAGATTGTTTTTAAAAGACTAGATAGATGCTGGCTCCTGTGTGCAGTTGGACAAGTGGGAAGCTGATTTAATCCAGTGCATAATTCCAGAGGAATGAGAAGGAGAAGGTAAAGGGGGAGCTGGCCCCAAGGAGGAGAAGCCCCAGGAGGGTAAAGGCAGCCGTTCCCACCCACCGCCTGCTGGTGCTGTCTCAGGAACCACTTCTCCGATTTTTTGACCCTTGCTTTCTTGTTTGTCCCCGACCCCTAACCCTGCAGTGATTTGGTAATTTCCATTCCATCCTGGCTGAAGATAAAAGACACCATGGGCGGGATCCATGAATAAAAGTCGTTATTTATCGATGCCGGTTTTGGGGAACATTTTTCCTTCTGATTCATGAACCACTTTTCTACATTCGAAAAGCAGTTCATAAATCGTTCAGCGCCAGCAGAAATTAATAATAATGAATCCATTTACATAAAATAGTCTCATCCTGCCAGGTGCTGATAATATTGGAAGTTAGAACCTCATTGGGAGGCTGAATGGGGTGTGTGTGTCCCCTACACATCAGACCTCACACCTTCTATTTTTGAGTTTAACCAAAAGTTTAATTAGTTAGTGTCCAGTCTTGATCACTATTTGCTATTTGGAGATGCTATTTGAAAAAATAGGAAAAGATAAAAATAGAGAAGTAATTTAGTGTCGTAGGAGACAGTTACAAGCCATGTAAGAGTTCATGTCTGGCCAAATTAACCCTTTGAGCAATTCTAAAAAAAAAAAAAAAAAAAAATGCATCAATCTAGAGAGTCATTAATTCCCAGGAGAAATCATCACCATTTGGCTACATACACACACACACACACACACACACACACACACACACACACTCACTCTCACACAAGAGTAAATACACACAGATCTCCTGGAGCAGTAAAAAGAAGGCAATGTCAGTGGGTTGATTTATCATAAACTATTTTTTCCAAAGCAATGCCAAGAAGCACAAATTCTAACAGTTATTAGTAGGTCTCCTGTCAAAAAAGAGTACTGGGATCAAAAGAGCTGGCGTGGCACCCAGATCAACCAGACTAAATCGGGTGCTTGCCTACAGCAGAGTACAACACTCTACACAATGGACTCGACAGTTGTGCAGAATTTTTGTTCTGTTTTGTTTGCGTTTTCCCCTCCTCAGAGACAGAGGGTTAAGTCCTCATTTTCCTCACCTTTAGAGCTTTACTGTCACTGGTTTGTACGTGATCCCTTTCTTGTGTTCTGTATGTATTCCCCTTCACCCCCCTACATTACTCCTTTTCCTATAAGAAACTGTTGAGTTTTAATGTGCATTTGCATTTAGTTTGCACGTATTTTAAGTTACATAAATGATCCTGTGATTCATTTCATTCTATTTCCCGAAGCACCACGATTCTGACATGTACCCGTGTTGCCCTGTAAACACTTGATCTGATGCTTCTGGTCCTATTGCCATCTGGATAACGATGCGCATCCATTCTCCCAGGAGAGGGCACCCAGGTTGCGGTCAGGTTGCATTGTTACAAGGAGCGTCCTTTGGAGTGCAGGCAAGGGTTTCTTTGCGATATATGTCCAGCAGCAGAGTCGCTGGGTCAGGGTGTGTACGTGATTTACATATATTCAGTTCAAGTAGGTGGGACCAGTTGCTCCTCTCCAGTGCCACCAGCAGTACCAAGAGTCCCATTTGCTTGCCAACACGTGGCATTATCCAGCTGTCTATTTGCCAGTCAAAAAGGTGTGAGGTGCTATCTTGCTTTAATGGCATTTTTCTAATTACTAATAAATGTGAGCATCTCTTTATGTGCTTATTAATTAGCCTTTTTAATCTCTCTGCAAGTTGACTATTTATAGCCTTTGTACTTTTTTTTTTCCCCTTCTGGGGCTGCTATCCTCTTCTTGTTAATTTATAGGAATTCCTTGTCGGTTTTGGAACCATAATCTCCTCTCATTCCATCAGTGTATATTAACTGTTCATAGTATCTTCGGTTGAACAGTGTTTATTTCTTTTTCTTTGATTCTGTGATAGGAAGGCTATTAAGACCCCCCAAAGGTCCCAGTCTCCTGGTATTCACAGGGTTGTGAAATCTCCCTCCATGGAGGTTGAGCTGAAATTAGTGTCTCACTTCTAAGCAAAAATGATGAGATGTCAGTCTGTGATTATACGGTGAAAGATCATGACAATCTACTGGGAGAGTCTGCTGCTGAAGGAAGCAGCATTTTGGAGGGCCCTCTGTTACAAGAAACCAAGAGTCCTAGCCAATAGCCAGCGAGGAACTGGGGACTGCGGGCTAGCCATCAGTGAAGAACTGAATTTTGCCAATACTCATATGAGCTTGGAAATAGATCCTTCCTCAGTCTAGACCTGATGTTTGCAGCTCTGGTGACATCTCAAATGCAGTCATGAGAGACCCTGAAGTAGAAGACCCAGCTAAGGCCCACCCAAGTTTCTGACCAACGGGGAGGAAAATGCATGTGTTTTAAGCCATTCTGTATGGGAGTAACTTGTTACTCAGCAGCAGATAACTCACACCAGTTCTCTGGTTGTAATTCTGATAGTTAAGTCTTTAATCCACTTCCATCTTACCCTGATTTGTGATGTTAGGAAGAGGTCCAGCTTTATTTTTCAGCAGAATTGTTTTGAATTCCAGCCCTGACACTTACACTCCATCTCACAAGGTGAGGTAAGGTATGAAAGATGGTGTGGGGCCAAGCCGCCCTCACAGGAAGCAAGGGGAGAGGCGGCTGCAGACACGTGTGTCCCCTGCTGTGCCGCCTCAGCCAGGGGCCGCCGGAGACTGCGTTCTCCATTGTGTCTGGAGATGGTCCTTTTCCTGGCTCACCCTTCGCTGTAGCTGAGTCCTCAGGAGCTCACTTCAGAACATAAAAAGCTGACAAGGTTAAGAATTTGTCCCTGAAGTCTCCTCTTGGGAGTTCTCCTCGTAAGTTAAAAAAAAAAAAAAAAAGGGTTCTCTAGCTGAATTTCCTACTGACCAACTGTGCTCCATTGAAGGCACTCACTTCTGTTCATGGCTTCAGTTTCTCCATCTGTTGACTGAAGTAGGTGGATAGGGTGACTGCTTTCCACCTGAGGGGCTAAATGGAATGGAGCCATCGTTGCTCCCTGAGAAGCAATAGAGGGGCCTTGGAGAGTAAAGATTTCCATGGTCTGGAGGAGCAGAAAGATACAGGTTGGTTTCATCTAGAGCAGACCCTGGTCAGGGCCTGATGGAGGGCTCTTTCCTCTGGCAGTGGGAGACACCTCTGGGGGACCTGCCTGGTGTCCAGGGCCTCCTCTTCTATGTGAAGACCTCTGCTGTCTCAGATGAGATTAGCTCTGTTAAAACAGCTCAACTGTCTTACAATGGCCTCTTGTCTCTTATCTCAGCCACGATGCATTTTGACAAAGATTTCTGCCTCTAATTTCCAAGTCTGTGTTCGGGGGAGACATGAAATGTGTGTGATTCTGACTCACTTTAATGCAGTTCAGGGAGGTCCCATCCAGATGCCTTTTGAAGTCATTTCTCCTAAAGAAGGAGTCTCACTGCTCATCTGATCCAGAGACAGATGAGGAGGCACCCACACACCAGAGGCTTTCGGGATGGGTTTGGAACTTTCCAAAACTCTCAGCAGGATCCTAAGTTCCAGTCTCAGCAGCTCATAGTAAGTATGAATGGTCCTTGGGGGAGATGTCCTTTTGTGATAGACATTTGGGAAACGCATTGGTTGTGTGCGTTGCGTGGTTCAGGTGACGTCACCGCCACCTGGGGCTGCTGAGTTACCCAGGACCGAGGATGGTTCTGTTAGAGAAAGAGCACATAACAGATTGGTGTAGCATCTGATTAGCTACTGTCTCACTTATGCTATTTCCTAAGCTGTCATTGAAAAGACCATAAACCCCCATGAAAAGCCAATAGTACTAACGTTATGACCACTACACCCACTGTTCTTCTTGAACTTATTAATACATGCACCGTCTCCTTGAATCCTCAAAACTGACATGTGAAGGAGGTGCTCTTTGTACAAACAAGTAAGCAAAAGTGTGTTCCAGGGTCAACCAGAGAGGTGATGTGACAGTGACCATAGATCAATTTATCATCAATTTAAAACATTGTGAACCAAGTTGGGAGACAAATGACAGATCAGGAAAAGATATCTGCAATTTCTTTGATCAACAAGGGGATATAGGTAAAATGCCCACAAGTAAAGAGGAAACACCCCCCCAAAAGAGACAAGGAGTGTGAAACAAGCAATTTACAAAAGAAGAAAGCCAAAGGGCTAAAAAAAGGTTTAAAGAGATGGTCAGACTCGTGAGCAGTCAGAAAAATGCCAATTAAAACAATAAGGAGATGCCTCTTTGCATCTATTGGATTGGTGTAAGTTTGGCAGCTGGATGATGCTAACCACTGGCAGGATGTGTGGTTACAGGAACTCTGATGGTGAGTGAGTGGGGATGTGGACCAGAGCAAATGCTTTGGAAAACAATCTGGCAGAAGTGAGTCAAAATGACAATCTGCATCATCTCTGACCCAACAATTCTGCTCTTCAGTACACGTCTGTAAGAAATTCTCACAGAGGTCCAGCAGAAGGCCCTCAGCAAAGTGTCCACTGAAGGCTTGCTTAGAGCATGCAGAACTGGAAGTAACTTGGGTGTCCATCTCTGGGGGACCAAAGGTGTGCCACCTGGTGGATGTCCACCTAGGGGTACCATGCAGCAGTAGAAGCCGGACTACGCGATCACGGGACAACAGGCACAGGTGGAAATGCACAGGGCTCAGCAGTAACAATCAAAAGCAGAAAAAGATAGTTAATGAGCTACCATTTGCACAAATTAAGAAGCACTTGCTCAAGTAACACCCAGTCATCCTTGGAGGAAAGCACAGAACGGAAATGGGAATGGGGATGGGTAAAGAATAAAAGTGGGGAGGAGCTGGAGGGGGTAGAGATTTGGGGACAGTATTTACTTTATGTGGGAAAGATAGGATTTGAACTTGCTCCAAGGCTCACAGGAAGGAGTCAGTGAAGGGCAGAGATGAGATAGAGGGTAGAGGGGTGAGGCATGGAGAGAAAGCCAGATGAGGAGGGAGGGAATGGAATCGTAGGCACAGGTGGAGGTGTTGGCTCTAGGCACGTAGAGGGGCACTTCCATCACAATGAAAGAGAAGAGGAATAAAAAGGTAAGAGTTAACTCTTGAAACTAGGGTGGCAGAAAATTGAAGGGGTTCCCTTTTGATGACTTCTGTTTTCTATAAGATGTTCTGCAGCATCACTTTATGAGAGCAAATACATAGATGGCATGGTCAGGAGTTTGAGGAGAGTAGGGAAATTTGAAAAGAGCTAGATCAAGGATTGGTGGGCAGGTGGAGTGAAGGGATGGGTCTTGAACTGGGAAGAAGGGAAGAGGGAGGGAGGGTACTAGGAAGAAGCAGAGGGCAGAGGGGTGGGTAGGACTGACCAGGCCAAGAATGCAAGTGCTGGGTACACTGAGCAAAAGCCAGAAGAAGCAGTGGGCAGGATCATGGTGGTCAAGGTCATGGCACGGGCTGTGGGCATGTTAAATTCCTCTGGAAAGTGGTGCTGGAAAGTTAGGACCAGTGGTTGGCTGGGGATTTGCTTTTGGTGGGAAGAAACTGGAAGATGAAGTTGCTCAAGGTAATGCAAGATTTGTGCTGGAGAGGATGTCTTTGGTTCCCTCTCAACCTTCAAGACATGGGGAAGGGAGAATGGCCAATTCCCCAAAGAAGGAAAAGAATGAGATGCCAGAGGAGAAAGAGGAACCTGTGTATCTTGGCCAACACCTCTTCACAAGGTCACACACACCCTTCCCTCCACCTTGGCCTTGATCCTCAGCTCTGAAAACTGGAGCCTCTCATCCTCACTGATCTGATGAAGGAGCTGTCATAGCAGAAATATTCAGAGAAAGAAACAGGGGGTAGATTCTAAGCTAAGGAGTTTCCAAATAGCAGAGCCAATTGTTTGAAGAAACAGTTCTAGAGATTTCAAGCATATAGCGTTTTTCACAGGCTGACACTTTGGAGGAAAAATGGTGAGGTTATTCTATACCCAGCAAGGACCTAAGAGAAGGGTGAGGAAAGTGCAAGGTAAGTCTGTAGTGCCAGCAGGGAGACAGTGATGGGGGAGGGGAGTAACAAGGTCATCCCACTGCCCTGGTCCCCAGCATGACTGGCCATGCATGGAGTCATGGAAGTCACCCTTAGCCCCTCTGGTGAAGGCCGGTGAGTACAGTGGTCAGCCTGACATCTGCTGGTCATTCTGCAGATGAGACTTATCTTTTGCCCAAGGTGAGGTACAAGGTTAGACTCACCTAATGTGGACAATGGGTTTCCCAGTGGCTTAGACAGTAAAAAATACGCCTGCAATGCAGGAGACCTGGGTTTGATTCCTGGGTCAGGGAAGATCCCCTGGAGAAGGGAAGGGCTACCTATTCCAGTATTCCTGCTGCAAAACTCCCATGGACAGAGGAGCCTAGCAGGCTACGGTCCCTGGGTGGACACAACTGAGCAACTATCACTTTCACTTTCATGACTTTCAAAGTAGACAGTTGTCCACTTCTTAACACAGACCCCTCCTACACTTCACTCCCTGGGAGATGGGATGTTGGGTCTTGGATTCCTGGGGATGGGGGTGAAATACCAAAGGAAGACCTTTTTCCTTTCTGTGGAAAGAGAAGGCCGCTGCTGTTCTGTGCTCAGTTGTGTCTGACTCTATGCAACCCCATGGACTGTAGTCTGCCAAGCTCCTCTGTCCATGGGATTCTCTAGGCAAGAATACTGGAGTGGGTTGCCATTTCCCCTTCCAGGGAATCTTCCTGACCCGGGGATCAAACCCACATCTCTGGTATTTCCTGCATTGGCAGGCAGATTCTTTACTACTGAGCCACCTGGGAAGCCTGGAGGGAGGAGGGCTATTATCCAAAATGTTTAACAGCTTCTATTTTACAAATAAAATGGATGCAGATTATTGGAACCTGCTAGTCACGGGCTCTTGGGTTTCTAGATTGTGATTCAGGGGTCTGGATGGTGGCTGGGGTGACCAGGGTGGTGGGGGACCCCTGGGGCCTCTTTGACAACCAGGAAACTAGCCCTATTTCAATATTTTAACCACACATGTGGCTGTCTTGTTGCCTTTTTGTCCTTGGGTGGACCCCTGAGCACCACACCCCTGGTCAGAACTGGGGTGCAGCACACTCTCATTTATCATAGGAAAGCAGATGAGACAGTAGAGCAACAGTGTCAGATCCTGAAAGCAGCCTAGACCCACAGGGCAGGGCCAGGAAAGACAGGGCTGGGGAAACACCTAAATGTGGCGTTAGGGGTTTTGCAAAAAATGCCTGACTCTAAAGAGTGTCTCTGTAGGGAAATTCAGAGACCTTCAGAGACCCTGAGAGCTGAAATTGCTTGTGTGTAGGGCAAGCCTCCCCAAATTCTCCAAGTGATGACCGCACGTGCGGGCTCAGCTGCTCATCTCCATGACGGCCCACAAGCAGATGGAGGCTGACTTTAGTCACTGAGTCTGTCTGGGGCGATGGTTTCTCCTGCTTAGACCACATCATCCCAGAGTGAACGTCCCCTGTAGACAGCTTCTATAGCTGCTAGGCAGGCAGGTGCCAGGTGTGGATTTGTGAGTTGGAGAACAGGCCAGTGGTGTTGAGTTTGGGGTCAAACCAGGCTGAGGAGTCATGAGTTTCGAGAAGGTAAGATTGGGTACCTTGTGTGGCTGGGGAAGAACCCCCCTGAGTAACCGCCCAGATCAGACGTGGAGATGCATCTGTTTACACTCAACAACAGGGACATATCCATCCTATGGTTCATGGGCTCACAAACTGGAAGCAGCAGTTGAGGCCATGAGTTCATGACAAGACCACACCATGAACACCACAGTGTTCAGTCCATCATGAAGGCAGGAGGTGATGAGGAAAGCTGAGTGCATTCTAAACGCAATCGAATCCTGTAAGCACCAGGAGCATCTCCGAATCCACACTGCACCACGACAGGATGCTGAAACACTGGAGGACCATTACCCCCTGGCCCTTCTATTTCTGTCTGCTGTGAGCGCTCCTTTAGAAATGGTGGGAAATTTGCATTTATCAGAAAATTGCTTACTTACTCTAATCAGCTATTTTTAAGGTTTTATTTTAGCTAGATAATGAATAAGACTAAATTGATGTCAGGCATGAAGTAATTTTAACCAGTACCTTCAAAAGTCTATAATACCAAATATTGGAAAATTATATGTAGGGTAATCTAAATAATGAGAAGTTAAAATTTCTTGGATCCCAGGAACTCCTCTATTCATTTTGTTCCTCTCTCTCTTTCAACCTCACGGTGGGAGGCTCCATCGCTGACATCTTTATATACGATGTTCTCATTTCAAAATGCCACTGAACCTTCAAATGAATACTTGCGTATGATCCTTGAATACAAAAATACTTAAATCAAGATTTTTATATTTTGGTGCAGTCAGCCAGAATGAACAGGGAGAAGTAAGAAGGCTGAGCTCTGGACTCAACCTCAGAAAGGCAGGAAAGGTCCTTCTGAGGAAGGGAGGCAGATGCCTGGGGAGATGCTGAGAGGCTGAGAAGGTAAGAGCATCCTGCCCTCCGTAGCTGAGGCAAGTGTAGATTCTAAGTCGTGAGAGCAAATGACTTCTTCTCACACTAAGGACCTCAGAAGATGCCACAATAGGAAAGATTACCAAAAAATGGATGCTCTGTCCATCACAGGTGGCGTCCTTCATCTCCAGAGGTGAAAGGGAAAGCCGGCACCCACAGGGCCAGGAGGTGGTGGTACCCAGGGACGTCTTCATGAAGTTCTGGCAGATCCCCGTCCACTCCATGCTGGTTTTCTTCATGAGTCTAGTCTCATCCCAAAGAGAGAGAGAGGACAATTTGCATGCACAGTAAGGAAGGATGAAGGGAATTTGCATCCACGTACTGGTCATCCACTATGTTTCAGAAGCCAGACTAGGCGTTTTATTGATATGACTAAACTTGATATCACATTGAGCTATACATTTGCTCACACCTTCCCATGGAAGAGGGACCAGATGCTTAGAAAGGTGTCCAATTGTATATATAGGGAGAGGTGAAACTGGGATTGGAACCCAGATCCACCTAGTTCTAAAGCCCATACCTTCAGGAGAGTTGCCAGGACTCAGGGAAGACTTCTGGTGTTGGTAACTGAGCCATAGACCCGACCGATGGGGTGGCCTCTGAATGTTTAGTCGTGGTTACATTGTGCCCAAATTGGTCAAATATTTTAAAATGATGAGACAAGTGGTGTGAAAGCTTTCATTTACAGAAAGACCTTAGTTTATTTTGGCACTAAGCCTGTCTTGGCTCGTAGGGGAAGCTTTGATCCTCCCCATTCTTGGGGTCTCTGGTGTCAGTGACCCATCAGCATTGCCCAGAAGTGCAAGGTCCCCAGCCAGCAAGGAGGGTAGAAGGCAAGGCTGCTGGCACTTGGTCAGAGCAGAAGCATAGCATGGAGGAGGATGCCATGGGCTGGAAAAGTCACAGTGGACTTTCTTCTATTTTTCATTTGTTTCTTTGTTTGGATGAGGACTAGGAATATCCTAACTCAACCTGTAAATCTCAACTCAGATGTGAGCACCCGCAAAAAACCTCCCCAGATGCCAGGAGGCATAGTTAGAGGCTCTGCAAGGGCACAGGGCCCACCCAACGCTTGATGATGTATGATAGTGTGTGTTTGTATTTCTGTCTCCCCCACCAAGCAGCAAGCTGTATGAGAGCCAGGACTAAGTCTAGTGCCATGGCCATAGCAGAAGAGTTTTGGAGACATGAAGTGGATGCATTCTTGAGGCTGTGATGGAGGGAGCAAAAGCAGGATACAGATTGGACCAGTGGTTCAAAAAGAGATGGGCATCCTCTGAAAGGCTGATCCCCACATGCTCCAAAGCAGAGTGAACTGCTGGCACAGTGGCCTCCTTGGGACCCTTCTCCGGATTGGTGGATGCAGTGGTGGGCTGTGCTGGTCCATTGCAGGGCAATGCTGCTCAGTGAGGGAGTCCTGGCTCTGGGCTGTTTGGCCAGCCCATTAGGAAGTTCCTTTCTGCAAGTGGTGTTCATTCAAATGCAACAGCAGCATCAAACACCCAAGCAGCGGCTGAAAGATGTAAGTGGTGGCCTTGCTCCCCACCTCTGTGACCCCTGGCCATCGACTAGGACGCCAGTGCCATGCGCTGGGATTGGAAAAGTCTTACTCTCAAGTGAAAAGGAGAGATCTTGATGTCGAGGTCAAGTGAGACAGAGACACAAAGAGGAAAAGGAAAGGGAGAAACAGATAGTACAAAAGAGGGCCGATTGTGGAGCTTGGGGAAAAGAGCATGCGGAAGGAGAGAGCTCCAGGTTCACCGAATATCCACCTAGGAAATCAAACTCAAGCGCAACCCCAGTGACAGAGCAGCATCCACCTGGCCCCGCTCCATTCTCCCACCCATAAAAAAATTTAAAAATTATTTCAGTCTTCTCTCTGATACTCAGTTCTTCTGAGGAATATTTTTGTCTTGCTTTGTTTTGTTTTTGTTTTTTTTTTTTAAGGAAAAATGTTCATGGAAGGTTATAAAACACATATAATTTACTCACGGTAATTGCCCACATGTTATTTATGTGCCGTGCCGGCAGTGAAACAGAGAAGAACGCCTTGATCAATGCATTAGTCTAATCACGGGGTTCCTGCTCTTAATTTCTTTTGTTGGTAATTTCCATACTCCGGCAGCAATGTGTAGAATTATCTCGATTTACAGATCTTGGGACCCTGGGGAAAATCTCTTTGGAGCCATTTCTGTCTCCTGGGGTCTTTGAAATTTATTCAATACTGAGTTTGAAAGCCCTATAATACAGATCCAATAGCCCCAAATCACTCCTTAGAAATGTAGTGAATCTCCATGACATTTCCCTTTTTTTAATTGGTAGATCTGGGGGGCTAAGAGTTACATCATAGAAAGCTGGTAAGAACAACCTTCGGTCAATGGGAAGCCTTGATACGACAGACTTGATGTTTGTCAGGAAACAAACACATGCAAAAATATTACTCTCTCTTCTCTTTGCCCAGAGTCTGTAACATAATATTCCCAGGCAGAGTACTTATGGCAAATCTATTGGAAGCCGTGGGAGAAATTTCCAGTAACTTCAATTTACCTTAACAGGGGAGAGAGAGTACACGTTGTCAGTAGGCCTGTTGACCAGCCCTTTCTGCTCGAAGTTTCCAGGAAGCAAGAAAAGGGTACGGGCAGAAAACTTCCTGCTTTTGGGTCAGCACCCTGACTTGGTCCAGCGCCTGCAGGAACAGGGTGAAGTCCCTCAAAGAGCCAAGCATGTATGGGAGACCAAGGTCCTTCTACTGAGCAAAGCCCTTCGCAAGAGCAGGTAAAGCCTGCTTTCCTAATCCAGTATCACAGACTGTCTAGATGCTGGACCTCAGAGGACATGGCCAAAGAGCCAAAGATGTGATGGGCAGGCAGCTTTCAGAGGACAACCCAGAAGGTCCAGAGTTTCTGATCAGCAGTCAGGAACAACACTCTCATACCACCAACATTCACTGGTGTTAATGACTGTCTGTATTTGGCTTGCCATTTCATGGTCAGCATCCCATATAATTTCAACAGCCTGGGAGACCGATGCTGTTACTATTGGCTTTTATATACAAGGACCTTAGCCTCTGAAAAGTTGAGGCACGTGTCCAAAGTCTCATCCAGGTGGTAAGTGATAGAAAGGGGATTTAACCCAACTTCAGTCTGATGCCACAGGTAACTTTCATGCCAGAACAGGTGAGTCATCATTTTTTCAGAAACAATCAGCTGAACATACTGACCTCTCTTAGGCAGCAGGGTGACCAGTTGTCCCTAGTTGGCTGGGGACTGAAGGGTTCCAAGGACATGGGATTTCCAGTGCTCAAACTGAGAAAGTTCTGGGCGAACTGGGACAAGCTGATTTCCTTATCTGGAAGTGACACTGAATCAGGAATGACGATGAGAGTGCTAATACTCAAAACTCTAGGAACAAAAATAAGTAGCAAATCCATGGTTGGAGGGTGGGATGCAAACTTCTGGTGAGCTGCATTTGATCTGCATAGTGTTACTAACGTTTTCAAAGTTGAATACGGTTGAAATTCAGGAGATTTCTTATGAGAAGTAGGATCTCACGCTTCTCATAAAAACTAGATCGGATCTCAGAGAGCTGTGAGGTGGATGGCAGAAGCCTCCTTTATGGGACGTTTACTTACTTGACCTGTTCCTGCCAAGTTCATCTTGCTTCTAAGGTCACCCGCCAGGCTCTTGCAGACAGCAGAGTTTAGGTTGTCTGCTATAGACAGTGTTGCCTTGTGGTAAATTCTAGCAGGATCCCAACATACTTAATCCATTTGTAAGTTCTTTCTCTCTTGGCCTTAGTTTCATTTCCAGGTTGAATATTCATTGCCCCATGCAAAGCAGAACAAGTTCCTGTTAAACTTAAATTCCAAATAAATCTCAAACACCAGGAAATTTACACGGCCCTAACTACTGCTCAACTGGAATTCCATCACCTCCACTAGCTCTGTTTGTAGTGATGCTTTCTAAGGCCCACTTGACTTCACATTCCAGGATGTCTGGCTCTAGGTCAGTGATCACACCATCGTGATTATCTGGGTCATGAAGATCTTTTTTGTACAGTTCTTCTGTGTATTCTTGCCATCTCTTCTTAATATCTTCTGCTTCTGTTAGGTCCATACCATTTCTGTCCTTTATCGAGCCTATCTTTGGATGAAATGTTCCCTTGGTATCTCTAATTTTCATGAAGAGATCTCTAGTCTTTCCCATTCTGTTGTTTTCCTCTATTTCTTTGCATTGATCACTGAGGTCCCATCACTTCACAGCAAATAGATGGGGAAACAGTAGAAACAGTGTCAGACTTTATTTTTGAGGGCTCCAAAATCACTGCAGATGGTGATTGCAGCCATGAAATTAAAAGACGCTTACTCCTTGGAAGGAAAGTTATGACCAACCTAGATAGCATATTCAAAAGCAGAGACATTAGTTTACCAACAAAGGTCTGTCTAGTCAAGGCTATGGTTTTTCCAGTAGTCATGTATGGATGTGAGAGTTGGACTGTGAAGAAGGCTGAAGGCTGAAGAATTGATGCTTTTGAACTGTGGTGTTGGAGAAGACTCTTGAGAGTCCCTTAGACTGCAAGAAGATCCAACCAGTCCATTCTAAAGGAGATCAGTCCTGGGTGTTCTTTGGAAAGAATGATGCTAAAGCTGAAACTCCAGTACTTTGGCCACCTCATGTGAAGGGTTGACTCATTGGAAAAGACTTTGATTCTGGGAGGGATTGGGGGCAGGAGAAGTGGACGACAGAGGATGAGATGGCTGGATGGCATCACTGACTCGATGGACGTGAATATGAGTGAACTCTGGGAGTTGGTGATGGACAGGGAGGCCTGGCGTGCTGTGATTCATGGGGTCGCAAAGAATCAGACACGACTGAGGGACTGAACTGAACTGAACTACTGCTCAGAATGAAGGCTGGCAGCTTGGGGAAATACCTCTGGATTATAATGAGAAAGGAACATCTTAACGCAAAGGTTTTCTGTTTTGTTGTTTGAAATTTGCATCAATGTCTAACTGATGATTACGTAGGATCTCAGAGCTTAGAACACATTTTTGCATTTATTTCCTGTTCATGGCAATTGTGGGAGTTGGGCAATGTGGAAGGTGGCTGGATGAAGCCCAGGGAGGCTGAACAGCTCTCACCCAGCACTGTCCACTCCCAAGCTCATTCTTTTCTCAATGCCACATGCTAAAGCTTCATTAAACAGAATGTCCAATTCACCAGAAACATGCTTTTGTCTTGGTGATCACCGCAGACTGATTTTATCTCTAGGAAACTCCCCTGGAGTGTCAGTCTTCTTCAGCATATCCGTTTCTTGTGCTGTGCTGTACTGAGTCGCTCAGTCGCGTCCAACTCTTTGCAGTCCCATGGACTATAGCCCGCCAGACTCCTCTCCCATGGGAATTCTCCAGCTGAGACTACTGGGGTGGGTTGCCATGCCCTCTTCCAGGGGATCTTCCCAATCCAGGGATCAAACCCAGGTCTCCCGCATTGTAGGTGAATTCTTTACAGTCTGAGCCTCCCTGGATGCCTTTTCTTAGGTATATGCTTTTCTGCTGGCTGGGAGGCTGTATTTTGGAGCCTGCTTTGCAGGGCTTATTGCTACAGGCTGGGCAGGCTGTGGGATTGACCCACACCTCCATCTCCTCCTCCCTGTGCTGGCAGCCTCAGTAACTCCCTCGGAAGCTCAGCTGACCAGGAGCCTGACAAAGACAAGAGCTGATCCTTCCTCTACATGACCCAGCCAGGGAGAGGCTCCTGGATTCTCTTGCTACACACCCCGACCTTGTGGTCTTACCCTTCTGGCTGAACAAGAGACAAACAGCTTCTCTCCACTTGGCTGTGTGCAGTTTAACGAATGCGTATGAAGATCGTATAAATAATTCACATCACTCAAGAGGTGGCGAGCCGAACAAGTCCCTTCTGGTTACATTTATTTAAGATAAGGTGAAACTAAGTGAGTGATGGCCCAGTTACAAAGGCCAGGATCCAAAGGGGATTGGGACACTCTAAGTTACACCACCGGAGTGATTTGTGCAGAATTATGTCAACTTAGAGATCCTGGCACCTTGGGGGATGAGGAAATGTCTTATCTCTAAGAAAAGTGATGCACGATGAGTATTTTCCAAGGGCAGCCTATGAGCTAATTCCACAGAATTCATTTTGGCTCCAGCAGGAACCAAATTTCTGCTTCAAGTTTGAAGGCCCTCTGAACTAGTCACCTTGCCAATGCTGTTTTCACTTGGAAATGTCCCTTGGGGACTCCCCGAAGCAAGCCCTGGCTCTCTGGTATGGGCTTTTCAGGTCCAAGAAGCTGTTCTTTCCACAAGCACTGGTGAGCTTCTGAAGGGACTAGAGGATTTTTGATTTGAATCAGTGAAAGAGAAAAAAAATATTGCTTTGAAGTTTCAGTGAGGGCAGTGTCCATAATT